>NC_034411.1:82827282-82936103 GCF_002078875.1 Numida meleagris | reverse complement strand
CGGCCCGCGGCCGGGAAGTTTCGGTGCCCGGGCAGCGCTCCGCCGCCGCCGATTGTTTATCGCTCCGAAAATAGGTCAGGAATAATTTCCACCTCGTTCTCTCGGTGGAGTGCCCGAGCGGCGGCCGCCCGGCCGGGCTCGCTGCGCCCGCGCTGAGAAACGCTGCTGTCTGTCTGCCGGGAGCTGAAACGATAGTTTTTATTTTTTAATGTTTTCGTGCGGTGCGAAAAGTTGGCGGCCGAGCGCTGGGAACGGCTGCCGGGTGTTTCCTGGTGCGGCCCCGTTAGTCCGGGCTGCTCAGCGGCCCTCGGAGCAGCCGGGCCGGGAGGGGGAATAACCCCAGCGTCACCCGCCGGCAGTTACCCCGCCGAAAGCACAGCACAGCGCTGGCGGCAGAACCTGCTCGAGAAGCGAGGGCTCCGGTGGAGCTCTGCTCGATTCCGGAAGGTTTTTAACGTTCTCGGTAGAACTTGCGTGAACGCCTTACTGCACGCTTATAGGTTACAAACGTGCCGCTTGGAAGTTGCATAACATAACCGGTTTTAAGATAGAATTTGTGGGATTTACAGTCACATGAATGCTGTAACTACGGAGGTGTTCAGGGCCTTTGCTACTTGCAGTGGACTTTTCTATTTGAAAAGTAAGCAAACTTTCTGTTTTAAGTCTTATCGTTTTATCAGGTGACTGGGTGTAAATGGCCTTTATGTTTTACTAGGGTTTGCTTTTAGTAGCTCAGCCACCTTAGTGCTGTGTTACGTGTGGGCAAGGGGAGCACAAATTCACGCACTGCTTTTTGTTTGTTGGGCTGATCAGTACGAAACGCTGCTGGCGTGATCCACACTGCTCCGTACTGCTCTGCATTGCATTTCAATCCCCTGAATGTCTTACGGAGCACTTTGATTGCGGAGAAGAAGTGCTTGGCCCTTGCTAAAGGCAAGCTGGGCTCCGCTGGAACATTACGGCTTTTTCAGGATGAAAAAATGTTGGTTTGTGGAAGAACAAATTAAGTATTTCAGCGTAGTTTCTATTGTTCCATTCAACAATTCTTTGCCCGTTGACACTAAAAATGCTGATTTGCAGGTAGCGAGCAATAAACCAGGCTGTAGTTGAATCTTTATATATACTCAAAATGAATGAAACAGAATCATCATTTTGCTCTGTTTCTTTGTGTGACTGTGGCAGTTGCAGTGTGAGTCAGGGATCAGATGTAGCTCTGAGCCCATGCCTTCATAGGTGCCTCTCAATTTTCCCCCTATATAAGTAGCATAAATCGGTTCATCAGCTTTCCTTCAGTAATCAGTAAAGATGATATTAGAACTCATTCTCTGGTATGGTTTAAATTTGCTTTACGTGACACATACAGTCCTATAAAACTGCTAATTCACAGCAATATGTGAAAATACTTTATCAGTAAAATTGACTTATTATCTTCACTTTAAATTGCAGTAAGTATGAGTGGCCTGGGTAAGGTTTGGCGTGTAATCAGTAATAGTCAAGTGAATGCAGCAACCTGAATCTCCAAACTGTGATTCTAAGAAATGTGCCAGACAACCCAGTACCTTTGTTGTTTGAATCTAATTCCATTGCTGTAGAATTTAGTTCTGAGTTCAGCAAAAGCCCAACAATAACATCTTGTATTCTGTTCAGGCTGCAGAAGAAATAAGCCTCAGTGTCTGTTCTGAACCCACCAAAGCCCCCATGCAGATAAACACAATCGTTTTGTTCTAGATCTTGTCTCCAGGCTGTCTCTTGCATTTTATACCACGCAGAACAGTGAATATGGTTCCCAAGCAGAAAAGAGGGGTGAAAATAAAAATTCATGCTGCTGGATTTACTGTTGATGTTGCTAGTCCATCAAGGAAGACCGAGCCTCTGCTGCACTAGATTGTTGAGGTTTAAGATGTTGTTAATGCACTGTAACAGGATGTTTCTGTGTTTGGTGCAAGCTCCTCTTTGACAGTGTTGGCTATGCATGGAAGTGGCCAGGAAAGCAAATGCTGCCAGGGTGGCGAAGCTGGTTGCTGTGAGTGGCAAGGTCTTGAACTGCTGCAGGTAGAGAGATGTGGGAGCCCTGTCCCAGCTCTCATTCTCAAACTACTATTTCATGTTTTTGAAGAGAAGCTAAATGTGCCAGGCTGGGAGACAGGTACCTAAATGTTTATAGTTGTTACACTGAGTGCTGGTGCCTTTCTGTCTGTTCGGGGGGGGGTGAGTGGGTGCCATCCTGAGCAAATGTGAAAGTTAAGCTGTTTACAAAGATGGACCTTAATGTGAGAATTATAATAAATTGTTGGGGATTCTTACCACTGTTGACCCTGTTTCAGTATTTGAAGTTGTTACTGATAGAAGCTGGTGCTTCTCATCATTGCTTGGTAAATGATTCATCCTCTCCTTTGTGTATTCTGTCCTGATTTTTTTTTTTGTCTTATTTTGCACCCCCTGGTCCCCAGCTACTGAAGGGCAGTCTTGGTGGGATACGCTCTCTAGTTACCCAGGGTTGAAGTGTTGCATTTGTATTGTGTGGGATTTCCTCCCTCCCACTTTCCTCCTTATGGAAAAATACAGTCTCACTAGCACTTTCTGTTGCTTTCATGACAGGGGAGAGAAGCAGCATCTGTGTATTGACCAGTAATTGTTCACGATGGGTATTTGTTCTGCGAGCCTGCTGCTGTATGTCAGGTACCTCTGACAGGCTGTTGGCTCAGAAAGCATGTAGCCAAGGTATTCCTGTGGAATACAAGCACGTTCCATTTCTTGTTAAACTATGAGCATAACACTTATTTAATTATGAATTAGTCTTAAATTCATTTTTCCCTGCTAGTGGAAAAACTGTGAAAATGTGATTTTTTTAAGTGAAAGATATGTTGGAATGCTTTATATGCGGAATATTGGAACCTTCAAGACTTTGCATCTTGCTGGTTTAAATCAGGAGGAGCAACAGACTGCATCTGATTGGTCGAGTACACTCAAAAGCTGCTTTTTCTTCTCCCTGTGAACTTACTACAACCGTATTGCTTCTGAGTAGGTGCCATTTCTGCATTTCTGCAGCACAGCTGGGCAGAACAGTGTTCTGCTAACATTCGTGTGCTTTGTGTTTTCTGTGTGACAAGGCACATGCTTTGAAGTTTAAGTATTTGTTGATTTTGGCTTACTGTAGCATTTTACTAAGCACATTTTGATGACGCTCATTCATGGAATGACATCTCAGAAAGTATTGTGCATGGAAAGCTCTGTCACTGTAGAAGTATGAGCCCAGCAGTTAAATATTTATGCATTCATTTCTAGTGAAAGCGGGTGGTATGTTGGTAATGCGGTGTAGATGATATTTGTAGAAGTCTGTCTTGCAAATTGTCTTCCTCAGAGAACAATACATGGAACATTTGTGGTAACGTGAGTACACAACAAAGGGTATACGAGAAGAAAATCTGAAAGGGAGGAAATAGTTTGCTGTAGTTTGAGGTCAGGGAAAAGTTAGGTGAGCAAACTGTGTTTACTTCAGGCAGGAAATCTGTGACAGCACTATTCTTGGAAAGAACAGGCGGAAGAATAAGGAACAGAGCGAAGCCTCCAAGAGTTCGATTTATAAGCAGAACAAAGGTTGATAGTGTGAAAACGGACTGAAATGGCTTCGGTTCTATTCATGGATTTTCTTTAGAGTTTTTGGATTTGGGAGCATTTTCTGTGCTGAGAATCTTGACCCTGATATTTAGCCAGCAGTTTTGTTGGAAGCAAAACATGAAGTCTCCCTTATCAATATTTCTTACTAAAAACAAATTCAGAATTTCTTCCTTTCTAAGTTGCATGACTTATATCAGGAAAATGAAAAACAATCTTCTTCCCATTTATATTTTTTAAATGAAAAGTTATGCATTTGTTAACTTTAATGTTATATAATTGTATATACATATATTCAAACATATATGTAAAACCTCTAGTTTGCTGAATCTCATTTATAAATTACCAACACCCTCTCCTCTCACAAATTCTGAGAGTTAAGAAAAAATCCACAACATTTGTCAGTTGTGCAGGAAGCCTTACCTTTAACTTCTTGTTTTTCTGATCCATCTCTTCTTACTTACAATCACAGCCTGTTCACTTGTTTTAACTTCACAAATATATCATTCTTACATGTTACTGATCCTGGCATCGGTCATTTGTTACTTATTGTATACAGGATGTCAAACTAGATCAATTAATCATGCTTTCTGGCTATAAAGTAAATTGAACTCTCTTCGTGCTTTAGATGATTTTCTGAAGTTAGTAAAGCAAGTATCCCTTTAAGGATTTGAAGTTTTGTTATCAGAATGACTCAGTATATCTTTTATTTTCTTTCTGTTAAAACTCATGTAAGAAATGTAGTACCACTTGCTCTCCTGCAGGTTTAAGAAGTACTTTTTGGAGAAAATGCCTCCTTCCTAGGCTGTCAGTTCAGTTGCCACTTGATTTTTCTGCATAATTTCCTTGTAAAAAAAATCCAGCTAAGTAGTGTAGATTAGAACTGTGTCTTTTATTAGTGAAGGTGTTTGTATATCTAGCCATTTAAATCTAGCTTGCCTATTTATGTGTGGCCCATCTAGCTGTTCATATATGCTTTTTTTTTTTTTTTTAAATTTTCTGGGCAACCTGAGATTAAATCAATGATCAGATAATTCCAGAGCCTGGGATTTTATGTACCTCTGACCGTAAATCCCTCGGCTCAGTGAAATAAGTTGGCTCAAAATATGCCGTGGTCATGAGGATATTTGAGGTGCCAGAACAAAGGGACACAGGTAATAGAAAATTTGCATTTACTACTTTTCATGTAGAATGGCAAAGAGAGAAAGGCTTATAACAGCTGAGGTCAATACTAGACTTAAAGGTGGAAGCTGAGACCTGCACCTCCAGCCTTATGCTATCATGCCTGGCTGGGCTTTTCCTACTGAAAGCCCTTGTCACTCGGGCAGAAGCTCCGTGCCATTGGATTTAAGCTAGCACTAATTTTACATTGCATGCTCTTCAGATATGATCCCTTCTGTGAAAAGGACACTGTGATACTCTGATAGTAATTTGAACGTCAGCTGAGGCTACAAATACTTGGTTTGACTGTTGGTTGGTGACAAGAAGTTCGGACAGGTATGTACCAGCCTTTTGACTTGTGAAATCTATGAAAGCTGGTGGAGTTTAGATGGGAAGATAAATTTGCAGTTAGTGTGATCAGGTTTGAGTTTGTCCCTCTCAGCTAGGAAAGGAAGTGATGAGGATCTGCTGGAAAACTAATAAGCTGCACATCCACAGAGTAGGGAAAACCTCTGATAACTTGGCTCCTGGTAGTTGGGCTTCTTTCCTCTGACCGTGTCATGTTGTATTTAATAGCTGTTTTTCCTTATTCTAGCTGTAGTGTATTTGAAAGGGGCATATAAGGAATTCAATGAATAAAAAGTGCTAGTGTGTAAATTTCTGACTGAATATGACAAGTAAATTGTAGGAAAAAAAATGATGAACAAAATCTGCTCAACATTACCAAAAATGGTTTACAAGGCAATGCCTTGTAATTGCCATTATGGTTCAGGCTGATTCCAAAATCAGTTTACTGCTTTGTTTTGATGTAACTGTTCAAGTCTACCCATTGAAGGTGCTGAAGGTGATCATTAAGTTGGTTTTATTTTGAGCACATTGCTCCTGAGCACAGCAATGCCATTTTGCGTTTGTGTCAGTTCTCCTCACAGCTCATCAGAGTCAGCGTTATTCTGTCAGGGAGGTGGCATGTGGGGAGCGAAAAGGGGCTTCAAGCTATTAAGCTGTAGAATAAACAAAAACAAAACTTGATAAGGTTGCTGTATTTGTGTGTTTAACAGGGACTCTGCATGTAGCTTTCTTTGGCATCATGCTGGCAGGGCAGTGCCGGTGCTGTGTGGGGCACGGAGTGAGGCCTGAGCGCTGCGGAGGCCGGGGCAGGCCTGGCGCTCTGCTTCCGTGACAGGAAGGGGAAAAGCCCTGCTTCAGCTAAAGGTGTGCTCTCAGTGCCACGAGTCAGTAATCCTGCAAGCAGAGTGTGGATCTGAGTCTGCCCAAAGAGGGGTGCGCTTGAAGCTCCTCATGCTTCCCAGCTCCTTGTGCTTCCTTCAGGGGAGGAATATCCCCCATCTGCCCCCCAGGAGGATTCACAGGGTGTTGTTTCCTTCCCTGAAGCACAGGGCCTTGGAGGAGGGATTGGGACATCCAAGGATAAGTCAGGTTTGGGCTCATGATTGGCCTCTTGAGGCTGTATCCTTCCTGGGCAGGAGTATGTACATTGGCTCTTTTCTGCTTCTGTCTTGCTTAATTACTGTAAGGAAGGAGTGCAGGGCTTTTTACCTCTAAAGTGACTGTGAGAAGGGCAAATTGTTCTACAATTGGTGCCGTTTAAGCCTCTTTGCTGGGCTCCTTTTGATGTGAAGAGAAGGGAGCTCTGAGGGGCTGCTGTCTCCTTGCTGCAGCTCGCTGTCCCTTCCCCATCAGGAGTGGTGAGAGCTATTTGTGGAGCTGTGCTATGAAACAGGATAAGGAAGTGATCTGATCGAGCTCTGCAAAAATAGATGATTCTAAAATGGTAACTAATTCATTTTAAAATGCTGTCCCACGAGCAATGTGTTGTGGGAGTGAGATGCTGTGAAGATAGAAATGAGCACCTGGGACGGGAGCTTGTCAAGCTGCTGCTGGTGTTCTGGTGTAATTTCATGGGAAGAGATGGCTTAAATTCTTGCTGAGTTCTTGCTTATTTCTTCGGGGTTAGGTGTTAATATTGGACTAACTATGGGCAGATGTTCTCTTTTAAAGCAAATAAAGGAATGCAGGAGTGATTTTATTTAATTTGGTTCTTTTTTTCTTTTCTGACTGCTATTCCTATTGGATCTGATCTGGTTTATTCCAGGCTGCAGTGGTAGAAAAGAGAGTGATAATGTAGACTTACAAAGGTTAGATGTGCTCCGAGTTGGTGCTCTTAGATTTGGTATGGAGCAGGAGATAAATTGCCAGAGATGCCATCTGGTTACAGGGATCAGTAGGGTTCTTCCTTACTGGGTCACTATGAAGATAAACAAGCAGGAATAAGGTATTACACTAAACTGGCATGGAGTTTGCTGCAATGAATGCCTGAAAACTGGATGTGTAAATAGTTTTAATACGTGTTCTGGGATACTTTTCCCATGACCACGTTAGCTTTGTGAGGTCAGTGCTCCCAATGGCAGTCTGTGTAATTGTCCTTCAACTTTATGTTTGTATCATATAACCAGAACTAAATTGCATTATACTAAAACAAAACAGATTTGAATGTAAGGCTAATGCATGCTTTGTGTACCAAAACAATTGCAGGGAGGATGTTTGAAGCATCTATGGTTAAAAATCATGAACAAAGAACAAAATAAGAAGCTATGACATTTCTCTAATCAGTATTGAGTAAAGGCAGTGGGTAGATTTCAAGGAGATGAGAACAATGCTTTATATTTTCAGAATTATAAGGGTTGTTTTTTTGCATTTAATATCAAAGAGACAATCTTTTAACTTAAATTTATGTGTAATAATGCTTGTCTTGATATGTTTTGCTAAAATGGTGGGAAACTGGAAGCCAAACTGTAACAGAAAAATTAATATCAGGAGTTTACATTTTTATAGACATATTCCTGTGAAGTCAGCTCCAAGTCAGCTGACTTTGTGTTAGGTTATTAACATTATGTGTTAAAAAATAAACGAGGCTCTGATGCAGTACCCCCATCTGTCAATGAAATAATTTCTGTCTGCTGAAAGGTCCGAGCGGAGCGCCTGTTCTTCCATCTTGGCACATCCAGCCTGTCACCACAGATGGTATTCGTGTAGGAGCTACCACGGATGTGGCTTTGTGACCACTGATCCTGGATCAGATTTACTGTCAGATTACGTACTGTAACTTTGATCAGGCAGGCAAACTATCACGTTTCTCAAGTTAATAAGAGTACACAATATATCATTTGTGCTGACTTAATGCCTACTGTGGGAGGAAAGACAGTAACTGTTTGGCATGAAGCCTTCCAGTAAAAATCAACCTGTCAAATCTAAACTGTATTTACTGTCTTGTCAAACCATGACCTCGGAGCAGGTATTGGAACAATGACTTAACTCAGTAAATTGTGCTGTTTTATTTACAGAATCGCTACTTAAGAAATAATTTATCAAGCATGTACCATTAGATTTCTTTTTTATTTCTTTTAAAATCAAAGGTCTATTTTTTTAACAATAAATTTGCTTGTGCTGGGAAGGAAGTTGCAATAAGTGACTTGAGCATTATTCTGATTCATAAAATATGGCAGAGTAATGACAGCAACAGTCATTGCAGACATTTTAATGCCAAATTCATTTGTATGCATGAGAGTTATTTTTCATTTCATTGCATTGCCTGGCACATGGAATTCAAAGAAGTGTTGTTTTTCTTGCTTTATGAGTAGGAAAAGGAAGTATCTTTTAAGTACACTGAAATAAATCCTTATTAGACCCTTCATGACCAACTTCTTCAGTTGAACAGAATTGAATTATTTTAGCAAGCTTCCCTCTCCTAGTTTGTTAATTCCTACATAGCACATCTTTCCAAAATTCTTGAGATTATGATAAGGTGAATATGTTGCTATGCAGTTTGTTCTTTAACCCAAAATAGTACAGCTTGCAAATTTATTGTTGTTTTTTTTTTAGTTCATTGTAATATCATTATGTGCTTCTGATGTAAAGTTCAAGAAGACTTGTAATGAACTATTTGGAGTAAGCACTTAATTTTTCTTTTTGCCCCACCTTGCTCTTCTGACTAGCTTGTTAGGAAAAAATAGGTTGATTGTATTAAGTGAAAATTATAAGCAAAAAAAGTCCACTCTCCTTGGCTCTTAGTGCATGAATGTGGTAATAGTTGCATCATTTTTCTCACTCGGCCTCTGGTTGGGACCAAAGGGCTGATTTACATGGCAGCACCCATCCTGAACTGCCAGCACTTTCCATGGAAATGCTGTGTTTCACTGGGTCTTGATGGCAGACGAATTTCTGCCAGTTATTTCTTACCCTTTTAATCATAATTTTTATAATGTGTTTTATATTTTTAGGGGAAGTTATTGTAAAAGGCAAACAAAGCATTCAGTTTGGTTTGTTCATGTTCTGTTTCCTCTTTCTTTATGAATTACAGTTGGAAACCATTGCTCAATTCCACCAAATGTGAAAGAGGAGAAGGGCTCTCAAGGATGATATGTAGTGTACACTGGCAGCCGAAGAGGGGAGACACTGCAATGAATGCCTTATCTGGGAGAAGAAATGCAGAAGTCAGCTGCTGTACATTGCCCATTTAGCAACAGCTGGTCCCTCGCACTGGATACAGATAGGTCCATAGTACCTGCAGGATGTGTGATCTTCTGCTTAGTCAAGGTGTTGTGGCCAGATACTGGCTTATCGTAGTGGAGAGAGAGAAATGCCTCTGCAGGAAAGCAGCTTGTAACTCTGCTGCTCACAGAAGTTTTCATGTGAAATTTTTTAATGAGGAAGCTTAGAAATACCATGTCATTTCTCAAGCAGACAAAATGCAATGCTAAGGTAAAAGGGAATAAGCAAGATGAGTTATTACATCACATACATGATCTATTAATAAGGCAGAAGAAAAGAAGTAAGTGCAACGTTTTAGTGTCTTCTGTGCTCAGTGGGAATAATCGAGTTAGCTCAAGGTAGTGTGTGTGTTGTTTTTATCTGTGGAAGTGTCATAGGTATCCTGCACCAGCTTTGTTAGAAGAGGTGAATCAAGCCATGTAATGGCTGTCTGCGAAGTAATACAGCCTCAGCCAACAGGAAGAAAACTGTCATGGTTGGGTTTTGCCCTGAGCCTATAAAATTTGGTCATCATTTAACTATATTTGAGTAAGAGGGGATATTTATATTCAGATATGGAGAACCGTGCGGATTTAAAAACAATATAATCTTCATTCAAATAACAAATCCTTATATAAAGCAGTCTGTTCTGTTGGTTCTTTCTGAGTGGTAGTTGTGCTGTCTTCTTAATATTGAGTTAATTTGAATAAGGTATCCTAGATACCTCTACTTAACATTATGTTGGGTTTTTTTTCCTTGTTTTAGAATGTGATGCGTGTGCAACCCAAAACTCGATTAGCCTTTCTTATGTACCTTTCTCACCTTTTTAATTATGGAGGACCAGGCTCTGGTAGTAGTGCTGAGGTGCTCAGGTCATCAGCCAGGAAGGATACTGCGATGCTGGGTGCTGCTCAGGTCCAAAAGGATTTTAAAAGAAGACAAGTGAGTTCTGCTTTATGCAGAGGTCTGGGCTCTCCGTAGGGAGCCTGAAATGCAGGAGAGGTGAAATGATCAAAATAAAAGGCTGCCTCTTTGCAGCACTGCGCTGAACTAATACATGCAGTCAGTTACACTTTTCAGCTTAACAGTAATTAAAACAATCGTGGATAATAGCTTAGATATGTTTTGGCCATCTAGATAGATAAAACACATTCCCAATCGCATGCAGTAACATTTGACAGCTCGTGTGTGTTGTATTGCCAAGTCTATGAGAACCAAATGAAAAGTAAATGAAAAAGTACTCTTTAGGTTTACAATGAGCTTGTGCTACTGTGCACGCTCTGAAAGTAAGCACTGGGAATAGCTGTTCAGGTCAGGGTATGATCTCTGTTTCAGCCACAGTGAGTTTTAGCTGAAGGCTGCGTCCAAGAAACAGCTAAAATTGGAACTGAAGACACTTCTCAGGTGGGGAGGACAAATCTGTGAGTCATCAGCCCAGAGATAGATGGTGCTTGAGTTTGTGTTGGCAGATACTGGATCTCTGAGTATAGAGGGAGGAGAGGACAAGAAAAAAGGTCAGGCAGAGAGATGTGTGGAGCTCCTGCAGGAGCTTGGAAGAGAACATTACCTGAAAACTGATAAAGGCTTGGAGAAAACTAGAGGAAAATAAGCATTTTCTTGTGCTTTCATTTGTAGGATTCTGTACTTTTGGTTTTGACTTCTGTTGAGCATGAAATACTAAATTTAAGGCTAGAATAATCTTAACTACTTTGAGGATTTGGTGCTCACTCTCTTCTTTTAAAAAAAAGAGCGTCATTCTTTAAAAAAAAACCCAAACAACAAAGTATGGCACAGTCTGTATTGTGCAGTTAAATAAATGTAATGAAAGTCAGTGTCATTTTGATGTGGTGTTACGGTACTGGAATTTTACCAGGGCATTAAAGATAATTTGTGGTGTCAAAGATGTAATATTACACAGGACAAGCACAAGCATTTTCTATTTTAAAAAAATCTGGGTAATTTATTTTTTATGCTCCAGTTTCTCTGTTTTCTCTGAAGCTAAAGCAAAAACAGTTTAGTTTCACAGCTTGCCTGCACAAGCTGCAGTGGGTTTTGTGTTTCTCTGAAATTCATACAGAAGGGACACAAAGTTCCTCTAAGAAAGCATAAATAAGCATTCTCTTCTCTTTGTGTCTAAAATCTAAAGGATATCAGATAGAGGGGGGGATTTTCTCTAGGGAAGTATGTTCTTAGGGTTTGTCTCCTGAATTTTAGCCAGATTATATTTGTCTCCTGAGCAGGAGAGACACAGGGTTTAGCAGGAACATTTAATCTGACCTATTAGTGAAGGTTGCCTCCTCTCAGTATCCATGTGGGGCTGTGTGGGAACATGGGATGTGTTTGGTGACTCGGGCCAGAATCTCCTCCTGCCTCCTTGCTGTGTTGCCGGTGGTGATCTGCGATTGTCTCTGGAGACCAGGTGGGCTGCGGGGCACCTGGGGTGCGCAGAGCCCTTCAGGTGCTTGATAGTGAATTTCCTCAGCAAACACCAGAGGTGGTTTGACTAAATGTGGCAACATCGGCTTTGCCAGGGCACCAGCTTCAAGAAGCATTTTATTTCTTGGCTTCATTTTGGAAAAGTAGGTGTCAGACTGCTGCACTTGCAGAAAGCTGAAAATTGTGCTGTAGGAGGTGAGGGCAAATGGAAGAGTGGTGGTGGAAGGTACATGTGTGTGTTTGTTGGAGAGAATTCGCTATATGGGGACACAGGAAAAGAGAATAAAGAACATAAGTACTGAAAAGCTCCCGAGAAGTTGCACTTAGTAAATCATTCTTGTTTTGATTTTTTTTTTGTTTTCCAGTTCAAGCAGTATGCTTTTGACAGCAATAGTGAAGAACTGGAAGACTGGTTAATTACTGTACTAAAATGGAGTATTTACTAGTAGAGGTAAGTTATTTTTTGGATGTATTATAGTTTTATTTCTTAGCTTTGTCTTGCAATTCCCAATCCAAGAAGCGGATTAATGGCACTGTTAGACAAGCATTTCACTGAGAACAAAGCTGCTTTAGGAGGTTTCTGCATACCTCCATCTGTCTTTTCATTGCTCTCGTAGGTACTCAGATGTAGCTGCTATGAAGTTTCACTAAAATGATTAATTAAAGAAAAAAAAAAACAGAATGAATGAAGAAACATTTTTTTTCTTTTTGGTGGACTTTTACAGTCTGATATTTCTTTGATCCATTTTGTATTGTTGCCCCAGAGAAGATGAGTTTGAATAACTGAAGAAGCGATGAGCTAGTGTGGGGGCTGCATGGACTGGCAAGGGTATGTAGGAAATTTTCTCCTTAAGAAAAGGTTCATAGAGTTAAACCCTCAGGACTGTAAAGTTTTGGTCCTCAGTATTGGATCAAGTGACTACTGAAGATTTTCAGTCTCAAAGCTTTAATAGTATTGGGTTTTACTATGCTGTTTTGATTGTTCCTAGGTTCTAAGTAGCCGCCTAGAATTGTGAAACCCTTGGTTTGTTGTAACCCTGTGTATTAGAGTGTTCCTGTTTGTTACCACTTCCTCTGATACTGTTTATATTCTGCATTAACCTCGATGGTTCCTAATGTGCTTGTTCTTAATGAAGGATTCTTGTTTCTTACAAGCAGGCAGGATAGCATTCAGTTCAATACCTCTGTTTTCGAATGCTAATTATATGTTTTAAAATACAACAGTTTACTCATTAAGTATTGAAATGAGTTGTGGACATTTAACGTTATTGACATTAGTGCAAAGTTAGCTGTAAATTTAAATAGAATATACAAAGAAATACCTCTATGTAAGTTTAACTGATTAAGTAAGTTGGATTTTTTGTGATTAGCAAACAAAAGTTAAAGACAGCTTCTCCAAGTTTGAGTTTCCTCTTTAAAATATTTGTAACAGAAAATGTTATGCAGGGGTTACAGTGCAAAGAACTCTGTTTTCCTTTGCACTGTTATGAAAGACTGACAGAAGGTTGTGATGGGGTTTCTGTCAAGCTGGAACAGTGAATGCTTCCCTCCACCCTGATTAAAAAGCACATGGAACAAGCTGATGCTCAGCAAAGGAAAAACAGTCCTCAGAGGTCAGTTGGTAGTCTGCAGTCCCCGATGCTTGTAGTGACATGCAGTATTGCTTTCTGGTGCATGATTTTCTGAACTGTGGCTCAGTAGTTCTTGTTCGTTTAGCAGTTGATACTGGAACAAGGCAAGGATGCCACTTTCCCAAATACAAGTGGTAGCTGAGCAAGAACTTTGTTATTGCTTTGAAATGTGTGGTGCTGTGTGGTTGCTTGGCCCTGTGTTCAGTCTAGAATGGAGCCCGCCCAAGCAATCTTTAGTGAGCTGGTTGGGGATGCTGAGTTGGCTCACTGTAGGGAGAGAGTGGCCCCAGCCAGAGCCATATTAGACAGAGCAGAAGTGTTACAGGTTTGCTGGACAGTCCTTTTGACAGTAATGATAAAGCTAGTGAGAGCTTTTTGGTTTTGAGTAACTCATTCATAAAGTAGACCTTTGAATTTGTCTAACTGGGCTTGTTCTGGGTTGTTCCGTTTCCTGCCTGGTGACGGACCCTGAAGCATTTGGGAGTGACTACTTGGCTAGCAACTCCTTCAGGAGCAGTTTTCCCTCCTCTTAGAAGAGCCAAGCTGTTCAGGTGCTAAGGACAGTGCCATTAGTGCTGGGGAATTTGAGGCATGTGATGACATGATGTCTTCATCCCATGGAAATGTAGTCTTTTTCATCAAAATGCAGGCTGGCTCAGACAGCTCTGTGGCATCCTTTGTCCTCTTGAGCCATTTCTCTTTTTTTCTGAGGATTTTTAAGTGGGGTCCCTTCTGAGCTGTCATACAGTTTCATCATGTGTTACATACACTGCCCACTGGGATTGTTGCCTAGGGTCACAGCAGTTCCAGGATCAGCTCAGTGGCAGGTCAGGGTCCATTTACTGTCCATTTAGAAGACTGTGATAGGTGAGGCACGTGTGGTGACGTCGTATGGCAACCCCAGAGCGTTAGTGTGTCTGAAAAAAAGCACAGCTTCTTGATTCTGGCTTTGAAGGCCATTGAGGACGTCTCAATTCTGTAGCCAAAGCAGTGGAAGAAGAAATTGTTTCAAAGTAGTCTGGATTGTCAGTTATAATCCTTGCAGTGCAGACAAACTTGAGGCATCATTCAAGTCTATCCCTTGATCTAAATGTGCATTACCACACAGGATTTTTAGACAAGCTGTCTTAATTGTGTCATCTAGACCATGGGTGTCCAACCTTTTGGCTTGCCTGGGCTGCACTGTGTGAACAGGCATTGTCTTGGGCCACGTACACAAAGCATGCTCTGAAAGTAATACCTCTTATTTATTTCCACAGAAACTACAACAGAAACAAAGAGCACAATAACACTGCTTGATAGAGCAAAAGCTCGGCTACAAAATGCTATTTTTCAACATAGTCACCACCATTAGCTATGCATTTTCACCAGCGATGAACAAGAACGTTCATGCTGTGCTTGTAAAAATCTGTAGCAGTGGAGGTGACCGACTGTTGCCACTGCTGAAATACACCACTACTGTGCTCACATCCACTGTTTGGTCTCCATCAACATTCAGCAAGCATCAATAAATGTCAGTGGGTGCCAGTTTTTGCACATGGAGGAATGCAAAGACACATTTTTGCTTCATATGTACTTGCATGTCAAACACCATTGTGTCGGACTGCCCCTCTGCTGCCATCTGTCACACAGCAGCAACATGGAATGGAATATTGGTGGGAAGGTTCAGCCTCTACTGCCATAGCACCAACATCTGCCTCTGGCATCATGGGCCAACATCATAAAACAGGAGGCGTTACTTTCAGAGGAGCCCTCATAAGACATATAATATAGTTCATGTATATAAGTAACAAAACGTATTTTAATTTTAACTTTTTTGTTAAAATGAGAGCAACAAAAACATAGAGCTAGTGGGAAATGTGACCCTATTTTTGTGAAACTAACGCATCAGGCTGGTTCAATGGCAGTGGTTGTAATTCTTAGTGAGCTCTCAGGGCTTGAGATTTTTGATGAAGTTTTACTCCTGCTGTACTTCATCCTCGACAATAGCTGTTCACAATTGTACGTACTGCCAAAAAGCGATGACATGAATAAGAGATGATTGTGAAGGGAGAAATGTTTTTCTCTGGTTAGATGGGGCTTATAAAAGTAAAGAGAAATGGTCAGAATTTTGAGTAGAATGTCTGATTGAAGCTCTATACGCTCCATTTGAAAATTCCCAGGTAATGTATTTATGTGGACTGAAAATGGAGTTGCAGATATACTCAGGGCAGGAGCCCAGCCGCATTGCTAGCTGGGTCAGGCCGCATGCAGCCCACAGGCTGGGCATCCCTGATCTACACGCTGTGGTTTTGGTCTGGCATGAAGGGTTCTTCATCTGAGTTCTTCATACTGTTACAACTCAGCTTCAGAAGCAAAATTCCTCTTTCCCTATTCCCTGCTATGTCAGTAGTACTAAGTTACTGTTTCTGTGTTCTTAGTAAAGTGTATGCAGAGTCCCTGAGTAGGTTGTTAAACCAAGGTTAGAATTCACTTGTTTATTGTTAAAAATCTAAACCTGTGCTATGGTGCTTGAAACCTTCCAGCTCCTCCAGAACAAGTAGAGCAAGGTCAATCTTATCGTGAGTCATAGGCCAAGATAATTTGGTTGGTAGGTAGCCCCCTAAGGTAACTTGCTTTCAAGTGACTGGTTTCTGCTGTGGCTTTTATTTGCCAGCTACTCTGTTTTCAGTCTCAGTAGTACCACCTGCTGCTTCACAAACTCCCACACGCTTGTTTAAGCTTGTATAGTAGAAACAGAAAAATGCCATAACCTATTCAAGCTCAGACCAGGTCAGGTATTAGGTTTACTGCTTCTGCATTTGAGCCAGAAGGAGGACTAATGTGCGTGAAGGATTGCCCATTTTAGTTTTAGTTTGTTTATTTCTTGAACCTGGCAGTGCTTGCAGGAGCTAGGGAGACTGAAGACAGCTGTTTGCAGAAAAGGTAGTTTGTTTTATTAATCCACTTGATATTGTTGAAGGAAAAACAGCAGAACTCATCAAAGTCTGTAGGATTTTAATTTAAGTATCAGCAGGCAGTTGTAAATTAGCAGTATGGTATCAGTCTGTGGCTGCAAAAAGGACAATGAGAATTAATGCTTTACTACTAAGAAAGATTGACTGAGAATGGGCATGTTGCCCACCTTAACTCCTGCCTTTCCTCTCCCGTCTTCCCCTTATAACTCCTACGGCTCCTGTCAGGCCTTACTCAGTTCAATTTGACCACATTATAATTCAGCTATCCCTGTCCTCATGTACGACTTGATGTAGTGCTCCTTGCTCGGTCGTTCTCCTTCAGCAAGGGCTGGAAGCAAATCATGCTCTTTGTCTCCTTCGTGGCAGTATTTTTTCCTCTCTCCAGCGAAGTAGTAGAGCAGAGCTGCAGTACATAGCTGTCAGTAAGTTCCAGGTTTGTGTTATGCTGATCACACTGTGATACTTCTCTGATAATACTTGATTCTGTCACAGCAAAGATACAAGTTATTTTGGGCGGGATTTAGCATATCCAATGTTCATGTTTACCCCAGGAAATGTATATTTAAGAAAACTCTCCAAAACTGTGTATAATAGCATTTTCCTTTTGTAAGGGCCAGCTAGGTATTTTCCTAAGCTTATGTTTTTAAAAAATTGTTTTCTGTTTGTTTTCAGTAACTAAGGTGCTGACAAGTTTTGACATCTTCATCCTCATAAACATGAGTGAAGTTCAGGCTATGGTAGAGTTCTCCGTGGAGCTCCACAAATTCTTCAATGTGGATTTGTTTCAAAGAGGGTAGGTAGTGCATTCTTTCAAACTTTACTGTGGTGTATGGCTGATGTTGGAAAGTCCATAATGCATAGTGTCGTGTAGAGTTGCTTCACTTGTTATTGACTGTTTTGCAGTGATTTGGAAGTTATTTATTTTTTACTGGAAAGGTATATGCTTGCCAGGAATTGAAATGTTTGAGTAATCTGACTGAAAACTTAAGCTGTAAAGAAGTATTTACTGTCTGATTGGAGAAGAAGGAAGTTCTGTCATTCTGTTAGAGAGTAAGATTACATTCTTACCCAGGCTTTTACCCTTTCATATCTTAATTGCTGTAATCCCTTTTCCTTGAAATATGATAGGCTTTTCTCTTCAGTCTTTTAAAATCTTATAAAAATGTTGCTGCCCCGATTAACCTTTTAGTTTATCAATTTGGCATTAGAGAACTTTGCTAGCTTCTGTCGTCTTTGCAGTGCTGTGCCTCCACAGAACTGGGAAGGAGATCTAGAGGAGGAGGAATGAGATGCTGTCATAAATAAAGCTTGCTCTTCTCTAAATTCAACCTGAAGTTGGTGCTGACAAGTGATAAACTGTTATGTTCATTATCATTTGCAATCATACTATATGCAGCAAACTGGCTGCGTCCGTCTTTTAGGGGAAATTGTAATTTCACTCTTCATTGGAGGAGGAGGATTAAGGAAGGCTTAAGAGGTCTGAGAAAATACGGAGAATATTCTAATTACTTTGACAAAAAAAGTACAGTTGCTTGAACTGTGTCCTTTTTTTTTCTCTCTGAAATTAGAGAAGGAGAGGTTAGAATATGGCAACGTGTTAATTCTAATAGAGAAGAGCCTGAAGGAAGTCTTTAGGTTGTCTTCACTCTCTGATCCAAATGATCCCTCAGCAAGGTAGTTTGGAAGCAAAGCACTGCATTGTAATTATGGTGCTCAGCTTGGCATGTTTCTTTTTAGCTTACTCTTTTTAACGCAGTACATTAACAGAGCAAGTTGTGAGAAGGAATGCTGATATGAGAAACATGACAAGTAGATACTGAGTCTCTGGTTTCAACCTTTAACTCTGGGCATGTTTTATTAGAAAGCAGTGTTAAAAAGGAGACGGAGCTGCACTGGCAGTGTAAGTCCTGTGTCTGTGGGGATATTTTGGTGGTTAGCTTTTCCTAAAAGTTGCACTGCAGTTGTAAGTAGTAGAGGTATGTAATGTAGTTAGAGAACAGTTTAAGTGCTTCTTATCTAATACAGCTATCTCATTATATAATGTTTTCGTATAGCTCTGCACTACTCACTTAAAAGCAAGCTTGCTCCAGTTTGCTCTTTTGGTTTATTTTAATCTGTTGCTACATTCAGATAAGGCTTCACGTAATTTTCCTTTTTAAATTAGTGTGATGTGATCATGGGAATTTTTGCCCAGCGTTTGATATGTGACAAAAGTGAATAGAAGAAATTTAATTGGCTGAGAGCTGTGAGATTGAAGATCTGAGATAGCAAGGCTTCAGGCTCTTTTGTCATCTTATTTTGTAAAGGCTCCAGTTAAATGAGGGTTTTGTAGTGCTGGCCTTTTATAAATAAAACGGGAAATATAATGCGGTTTGAGTGAGGTGTGGACTGGAGAACAGTAGAATGAGTTGGGTGGAAAACTGTTCGGGTGACTGGACCACAAGTGTCATGGTCAAGCGCTTCGTAGTCCAACTTGCAGTTAATGGCTAATAGCATCCCTTGCAGGTTGAGACTGGATCAGCACTGTGTAGGGTTTGATTAACAGCCTGGATGATGAGGCATCATGCCTTCTCAGAAAGTTTTTGAATGATAACAACCTGCAGGGAATGGTAAGGTACAGTAGAGAACAGAACTTCTCTTTGAAAGGGTGCAGACAAACAAGAGGATTTGAGCTGACAAGAACCTCATCGTGTTAAAGGCAAATGCAGAGTCCTACAGATGAGGTCAGATAACCCCGTGTAGCAGTGCAGGCTGGAGGCCAACTGGCTAAAAGACAGCGTTGCAGAAAAGTACACCTAGGGCCTGCTGGGCAGTGAATTGAACATGAGCCAAAAGAATACTCTTACGGGTCCCTTCCAGCTTGGGATATTCTGTGAGTCTATGATTCCATGGTCATATTTATTGTGATTTAAAGTCCCCTTATTATGTGACACTTGAGAGTGGCAGCCAGTCACAAGTGATGCATGATATTTTAAACATGGAGAAAAAACCTACATGACACAAAACTATCTTCAGTATTGTGAGACTTCATGAGTGACAAATCTGGTGCCCATTTTCTGCAACAGTTATCCTGCCTGAACACTGGCTTTGCCCTGAACTAGAGGTGTGGCTGCCTGAGGAAGAAATAGGGATTATGGGCTCACTTTGGACAGATCGATCAGTCTTTTAGTTTATCCTGTTTGTACCTGCCCGGCTGCTTGCATCCCGCCTTTATTTCAATCGTGAATTCTTTTGAGATGAAGATCCGTAATACAACATCCTTCCTAGTTTGGCATATAATACGAACTGGCAACTTCCCTTAATTATTTCATTGAGTTTTCATTTGACCTTGGCATATGTTATATTCTCCTTCTATGAAGGCTGTCGTTTTGACCTTGTCAGCCTTCTGACTCCTCTCTCATCACAGCATCAAGCACTCTGGGAAAGCAAGGTCTCCATCTTTCCTGTGTTATGCTGCCTGACTCCTATCAGCAGCTTAGCCTTGGTGCCAGGCTGTATTTCCCACTTCTCAGTTTTCGAACCAGGATATTAATTTTTCCATACTGATCTTCCACTTCAGAAAATCTGCAGAAGAGATGCTCAATAAATTTGCATTGTTGAAAAATGAAAAGTCTCGTACTCTTTAGAATATTAAACATACAGGGTTTTACTGAAAGAAGTCATTTTTTTCTGTCTGGGTGTTATCTTCACACAAAAGCTGTTTCCTCAAATCATTTTTGAAACACTGACAGTTTCTGTGTCTGTGTCATTGCGCATCCCTATTTATATTTCCATATTGTCTCTTTTTCTGTAAGCCCTTTAGCATAAGGACTCTCCATTTGCCCAACAGCTAGTTAATTCATTAGGCTTATTACAGAAAGGCCTATTCTGCCTATTTTTAATAATAATTAATAATTGCTTTTTCAATTATGAGTTGGCAAATTTAATGGGCTGAAGGAACTTAGATGATAGTTTGTAGTTTAGCACAGCACGGGCATTGCTATGAGATCTACTTTGAAAACAGCTTTAGTCAAGATTACCTCTACCTGTGGGCATTCTTAAAATCCCAAATTTTGTCTCTTATCATTTTTGTATTTTGTCTGTAATAGCCAGTGCACACAGCAAGCTAGACATCATTTAGACTTTCCAGTAGTAAAGTCTCTATGTGTTGAATTTGTCTCTCTTTTTTTTTTTTTAAGGTAACAGTTTCTTTTGTGAAGCGCAGTATCACAGAAATGTGAAAATACTTCTTGGAGGCCATTGGGAAATTAACCTTATGTTATTGTTCTATGCCATAGATGCATGTTTTGTCCCTGTGCAGAGAGTTACAAATGTATCTCGGCAGCATTGACATTTTATGCTTCCATCTGTCTTGTTGTGTAATGTAGTGTAAAAGAAAATACAGTGAATCAGAGTATGAATTTTAATGAATCTTACTATGATTACATGGTAATTTAATGAGAAATCAGGCAACAAATGAAAGCTTATTCTGTTTTGCTTTCTCTGGATCCAGTGAGTAATCTACATTAGTTCTATAATTTGTTAACGTTAACATTTTTAGCCCTGGCTGAATCGGGAGACGGACAGTTTCTGTTCCTAAATAAAGCAGCAGCCTCTGAGAATGGTTTGTGTCATTGGCGTATGATCAAATAGCAAACTGTTAGGGTACACGGCACGCTCAGGCAGACCTGTTTGGTTTTGTTTGGAATTCATAAAGCCCAGTCAAACTTTTACTTTCAAACTGCATTCCCATATGACACAGATCTCTGGAAATAAATGTTCTGAGTCCTTTTCTGACATGTAGCAGCAGATCTTCTGAAGCATTGTACTGTGATCTTTACTTAATGTAATACAATCTTTTCAAAGGGAGAAGAAAACTGTCAAGTTAGTCTAGTAGTTGCAAGGTGAGCACTGTTCTACAGCTTACGATTTTCCAGTAATACAAATAGCAGTAATACAGATTCAAGATTCAGAGAGTCAGGCTGTAAAAGCAGGGAATTTTCTGTCTAGGAAAAAAGAGTGCAAATACTTTTCTTTCTTACTTCTTGCTCTTCTCTTTTTTTTTTTTTTTTTTTTTTTTTTTTTTTTTTTTTTTTTTTTTTTTTTTTTTTTTTTTTTTAAGTGGATCAATTTCTGATTCTAGTTCAGTGGTGGTTGCACACACAGGTCCTTCTTGCTCTGAGGCAAGAACAGGTAAAACTGGGAATGAGCAATAAAAAATCCTATTTTAAGTTGGTATTGCTTCAGATGTTAGAAGTTAGTATGATCAAATACCTCAGCAGGTCTTCTGATGCAAGATGCCTGAGAGAACAGAGGCATGGTGTGGTCAAAAGAGCAATGGCTGTTTGAAGTGCCAAACGATGGTACCTCAGAATCTTGTTTTTTCAAAAGAAAAAGCCCTACGGTTGTTGAGAATACAAGGTGGGAACGTAAGTGTAAAATTGAGCGCTGCTTCCTTTGAGTTAGCTGAGAAATTAAAGCTTTTGAACTCTGCTCTGCCTTAGCTATATGAATGGAATTGAAGACATTGAGAGGTTGTACCACTTGTCTTTAGATACCTGAGTAAAACATCTGCTAGGACACCTCTGGCCGCACAGGAAGCTAGCTGAGTGATTGCTTAAAGCCACTGTAAATTGGGTTTCTACTCACACCTGGAGGATCCTGTCTTTTTCTTCCACTCTCATGCATTAATTCCTAGAAGACTAGCCTCGCCCTTAAGAAACTAAATCAGATGACTGAAGCTCTTGGTTTTAGATACATCTTCTGACATATCTATATGTAATGGTACGGGTGCTTGCTTCTTCAGTCATTACTCCTAGGTACATAACAAATAGTTGGTAATTGTAGCTGTACTGAAGGGTTTCTTTACAAAAACTTAATATTTATTTTTTTGTCCTCCAACACTCCCTCAGCCAATACGCATTCAAAAATATGCTTCAGCTTTTGGTTATGTTCCTGGGTATTCAGTGCATATTCTAGACTTCTCAGGTATTGGCTACAGATTTCAAATAACCTGGATTTTATTCAGACTTCAGCTCCTACACCTATGTAGTCCTTCTGGGAGGAAACAAGACATCATAAAATTCGAAGTTCATTATTTTGAATGAGTCAGATGTACTTTCCAAACATTGAATGTGGCAAAATTTACTTTTCAAGAAATAAAATAAAAACTGCTTAGATGTGTGCTTTTGCCATCCTGATGTCTTGCTGAAGCCTTCTGGAGCACTGCCGTAGGTATAGCTATTTTGTGTGAGAAGAACATTAAATGTAATTGTGATATGGCTTATGTCATATGTTTTCCTTTAAGGACTGCACTTGGAGGTCTGTGTAATTGCTTCTTTCTTTACATTATCAAAGAAAGCGTGCCTTGCGTATGTAAGACCAGGTACCATTTCATGTTGGAGGGTAAGGATTATGGATCAGCCTTGTGCAGAGTTGTCAGCAGGTTGAATGAAGATTGTTAGCAGAAACGTGATCAGTGAGTTCAGTTTAAGGAGTAAGTGACAGTGCAAGATGGTGCTGAATATATAATGATTTTCTCCAGATAAAGCTCGCTTTTTTTTTTTTTTTAACCTTTAGAACAATATACTTAAGTGCTGTGTGTAGTATGAGAGTAGGTGTTCAATGAGGTGTTAGTTGAAGACATTAGAATAATGGTTTCTTGAGTAGGTAACTTCTCTTTCTAAATCTGTTACTGAGTTCAGTATTCTGGAATGGCATATGACAGCAGAAGCAGTTTTAACTTTGCATTAAATACGTGCTTAGTCATTAGCATTGCTAATTTTAAGATTCTTTTTCACAAGTGTAGCACTCTTTTGTAGCATGTAGATTCTGCATTGGCTTACAGTTCTGACCAGTTTCTATCTGAGGGTAATGAGAATGAGAGAAAAATCCCTTGTTTCTAAGTGTTCTTCCCTAATTACGTGTACTTGGTTATAGCAGAAAGATGATTTATGCTAGTCCTTTACATTAGCTTGAGATCCATAGCTATCGGCAGGAATAGAGAGAATTGTTCACTGAGTATTCCAGAGTCATGTCTGCCTTGTGGTACAAAAGAAGATCCTAGCATAGAGTATTCTTGTGCCCCTTCTGCTGTGCATACATCCATTCTTAGGTATTTATGGATTTCTGTGTCTGCAATCACAGACAGTGGTTTACTGGATGATTTTAGAAATGTGGGGGCCTGTCACACCCCTGTCACACCACCAAACTCAGACTTGCTGCTTCTGCTTCAATCAGGTGCCTACTCACAACTCACGTTGCTTCACATCTCTTCTTAAAATCTTCCTCTTTCACTCCTTAAACCTCCTGATACCTTTTCCAATTACTGTGTGTCATACAAAGTAACTTTTCACACTTTGGGATTTCTTGCTGTCTTTCATCCCCCTCCACTTGTTCTCTCTTTGCCAGATTCTTGAGTTGACGGGTAAGAAACTGGAGACGTTTCTGGAGGGTTAGAGGCTTACAGTAAGGCTTACACATCTGAGCTCTTCATTTTTTGTCTGTTAAAAAAATACAAAGAACTTTGCCCAATTCAAGACATTCATGTCTATCTACACAACTTTGTTTCTCCAGAAAGTTTTAAAATTCCTTTAAAAAATGCTTCTTGTTTCTCAAAAAAAAAAAAAAGGTGAATACCATACATTAAGTGATCAAAACCTCTGCTTATATTTGTTGTGTATTTTTTTTTTTTTAATTTCCAAACTACTGGATATGATCAGGCTAGGGTACATTTTTCAGCTCTACCAGTTTCTTTGATGAGGACGATTGTATGATTGCCTGAGCAGTGGTGCTGGTAGAGGCAGAGAGTGACCCTGCATGGCTCAGCGTTAGTGTTTGGACTCAAATCCATTGTGAAACAGCATTCTCATCTGTGGATTTGTAGTTGGCTTAAGCCAGCACAATGGCATGTATCTGCCAAAGGGTATGATGTGCATGGTCATCTCTTGTTTTCTTTGTATTTGCAGTCATTCCATTCTGTGGTCAATCAGATGGGCATGTTTTTGGCAGCGGTGTAGTTTAGGAGTGGATTAAATGGGCTGGGACATTAGGCTCAAGGTGTAGATGTTAGTGCTGTTGGGTAGCAGCGGTCTGAAAAGAGTCATCCCACTTCTGGTGCTTCTTTTGTGCCTGCAGTAATGCTCTTCTGCCTTTTCATGGGCAGAGTCAAAATGGTAAGCCAGCAGAACAATTAATATATATAATTCCATAGCTGTATAATTCCACTCCTGGGCCCACCTTCCACAAGACCGGTGCTAATCAGTGCCAGTGCAGGAGCAGAGGATAAAATAGAGGAACAGGATCCCTACTGCTGTCACCAGCTGGCTTCTGGGCTTATTTAACTGTAATGCTGGACCTCATTGTGAGAGAAGTGTCCGAGGAAGTTCTGTCCTCCTTGCTAGGAGGCCGTCTCTTAAACAGTAGGGTCTGCTTCGTCAGCATGATCTGTTGCTGAGAGCAGTCCAGAGATGAGCATGTTTTGAAAGGAACCCTCTGTCTGAACTTCTACCTTCCTCTCAGTTGGCATCCCTGCCTTTAGGATAGGGAATTGTGACAGACATCAGGTACATCATTTCTAATTTCCCTAGCTATCATTTGTGCATACAGAGCCTGGTTGGCAGTGCCGGTTTGCAGTTTCTGCTTTCCTTGCTCCTGATTTTTTCCTTGTCACCACAGTGGACAGCCTCCCAGTTGTGCTGTTTGAGCTGCTGAATTGGTCCAGTTTGCAGCACTGCTCTGCAAGTAGCACGCTGGTAGGATTGAGTGAAGGGAAATACACTGTAGTGCAGGGGCAAGAGTGAGTATCTGGGAGGACAAGGCAGAGGGAGAGGTGAAAACAGAGCCCTTCAAACCTGATTTTTTGGCAAAAATCTTTTTGTTGTAAAAGCATAGTCTAATATTCAAGACGTTGGTATTTCCTTAATATGAAGAGAGCCAAGATTTCCTGGATGCCAGCTAGCATGAGGGACAAAGAGAAGGACTCAGACAGCCGTAGCACACTGAGGTACCCAAGCCCTGATATTTCTGAGGGAAAGGACCCTAATCATCCCTACAGCACCAGGACGTTTCCCATTGAAAAGGAGGAAGGAGATGACAGAAAGCAAGTATTCTGACATCCAGAATAGCAGAGACCCCCACCTCTCCGAGGTGAACCTGGGATACTTCTTCAGTGACTTTGGCAGATCCCCGCTTACTGGGAGCAGTGGCAGAAAGTCGGCCTTAAACCAGGGAACACAAGAGTGTTTGGAGTGTGACTTTGCTCCTATCTTGCTCCTGGCAATGTTGTCTTAAGCTGGCTTAAATCAATCATGAAACTTGACCTTGCTTGAAGGTGAAAGATGGAAGCTTCCGACACGGAAGGACTCTTTTTTTTTTTTTCATAATGTCCAAATAACATCTAACATCTTGTATTAGAAGCTATATCGATATAAACAAGAAAAGAAGAAAAAAGAACTCGAGCTGATACAACTTCTTTGAATGGTGTAACTTTCTGCAGGGGAAAAGATGAAGCTGTTGGTAAGGGTTAAGAGAGTACTGACTTTTATATAATGCATCTTGCATAAAACATGGTAGTTCGTGTGCATTTGGTGGTGGCGTTTTTGTGGGTTTTTTTGTCATAATTTTTGTCACATATTTGTCAAATATTTTCTTTGAATTTCCATTTATTGGTTAAATGCATGATATGTTTGCCCACAGAATAGAGATTGAATTTTATTAAAGTAGGCTACCAAGTGAATGGTAAAGCTTCTATGTTTGATTGGACAGGTGAAACAGAATTGCACAGCTGCAAAACACGGGGAAAAAATTGAAAGACCACTGGTGCAAATACCAGAAAACGAGTTGTCAGACTTGTCTTCTGGTCTCCCATCTGTTGTGTTTGCTAAACCTTGATTTCAAAATTACCATGTTATGATGTTTCTGAAGAAGAACTGCTGTCTGTTTGCAGAAGGTGGAGCTTTGGAAAAGCTGTGTCCCTCCTTGCCGGGAAAACTCTACATCCTGTACCTTTGTCCTCAGAAAACCAAAACATTCAAGACAGTCAGAAGATAAACACTTGTAATATGTTATTTGTGATGCGAGTGTCTTGAATCAAGTAAATCAAATAAAAATAATAATAATAATTTTAAGCAAAGTAAATACAGTTAGAAAGTTTTTATATCAGGGAAACATTAAGATGAGCTTTGTGGAGTTGTTATAATTTAAAGATGCAAGAAAATTTAGCATGATTTATTTTGTTCCCTTCAGTAATAACAGGATATAAAAGGTGAACTAAAATTATAAACATAGACTGATACAAGTTAGATTTATTTGATTAAATAAGAGCTAATCTATTATTATATGTGTATTAGGCTCTTTAAAAAAAGAAACAACAAGATTTATTTGAGAGCAGTATTTCCCTTTCAAGTTTTTAAGTACCACTGCAGGAATTGCATCCGATTGTGCTGCTGGTAAGAACATGGAGAAAAGCCTTTTGTAATAATAAGGCAAAATCCTTAACTGCATTTACTTTCCTGTCTCCCCAGTCTGATGTATTCAGGTACTAGTCTTCCAAATAATTGCTGTCCAACTTTTGGCCTAGTGACTGCTTTGTTCAAGTATATCTTTAATTGTTAGAAAACAAGGTGTTCCGTAGACACGAGATGTATTTTTTTAGAAAAGTAAGTCATTTCCCAGCAAACTTCCAAACAGTACAGGTTTGTGACTGGCTATGTGAAGTACTAAATGCCTTTACAGCTCTTAAGATGGGTTTTTCTACATTCTTGAAAGAATTAGTGGTGTTAGGGTCTCTGCAGTAGCAAGAGGCTTATCTTGTAGGACAGGGAGATGCTGAACAGAAAAGCGTGTTAAAAATGTTCTCTCAGTGTTGGATTTCTTTTAATATATAGCTGCCTTAAACCCTTACTGCAGTGGGATTTTCTGTTCTCCATTTGCTTGTGCATCAAATGAAGCTTGCTCTGCCACACCTGTCTGTTTGATGTCAGCTTGGACAAAGGAAAGGAGAGGAGTGTCAGTAGCATTCTGCACCTGAGCAGGTGGTTTTCAACAGGGCCACACGTTCAGTAGATCCCAAGGGCTCTCCTGAGGTTTTGCATCTGCAAGGTCACAGCTGTTCCCTCGTTTTTTGAACTGATAAATTTAGAAGCTGCCCTGCAGGTGACCCAGTGTGCCTGTGGATACTGCAGACCAAGATGCTCAGTGTTTGCTCTTGTTAGTGTGACTGAATCCATTTAAGTGTGCGCTGAGTGCATGGGGACTCGGGGACAAGGTCAGAATTTGCCTTTCCTCTACTTAGCAAGAGGAACCGCAGAAAAGTTCTACCTCACTGAGTTGAATTATAAAACTTTTTCAGGACATGCATTTCCCTTGGAATTTGCTTTAGCTAGTGGAGTAAGTGGTTTTCGAAGTAAATGCTCATGCAGCTGTCTCTGTAAAAGCACATACGCTTTTTTTTACGCATGAGACTTTTTTTTTAATAATACTTGTCCTTTATGACTGCACTTGCACACGTTACCGCCTGTGGTTCCATGTAAGAGCATTAAAAAGTCAGACAGTCATTACTTCTTATCTTTCCTTTTTTGTTGGTAGCAAGATTCATTCTGAATATTGTTAAACCAACTTCTTGCTCAGATGATAAATGAAGTTTTTCAACAAATGTGATGGAAAAGGTATTATTTATACCCATCTAAATGATGATTCCAGTGAAAAAAGAAGCCTGTCTGTGTTTCTGTATTGGAAAGTATTTTCTGACTCATGTCAGATTTTGAGTCTACAAGATTTTAATGCAACTTGTTTGGAAAAGATTTATTCCTCTATTCAGGATGACCAATGAAGTTCTCCCCTGCCCACTGGAGAGCAGTAATTCTGATTATTTCTTTTCGAAATCCTTTTTCTACCATGTCTGTTGTAAGGATACTAAGTTGTAGATACTTGAACTTTTAAATAGCATTATTATGGAATTATGGATGTGCATATGATTATATTCAGGACCAAATGAGATAAATGGACATCAGCAAGCGCATACATTTAGCGCACTGCATAGGCTCGAGTTGGCAGAAATGCCTTGGATATTTAGAAGCATTCCATTAGTGACTTCAGCTTTGACTGTGTGTGCTAACTTAGTAAGCATCTCAAATATAAAGCACTTGCAAAGGTACCTTTTGGGATGTGGGTGTGAAGTTGTTTCAGAATAACGGTTTTATGCAGTGAAATAGTAAGAGATCTGGCATTCATCTTTGACCTGCTGTCTGTGAGCTAAGAAAGAAAGGGTAAATGCTGGAATCATTTAGAAAAGGAGAGGTTGGCAAATTTTAAGAGATAGTATAGCATATTGTGTCTTTTTTCCCCCTGAAGTCTATGATGTAATAGGAACTAGAAGATGCTACCTTTCAGAGAAGCAGGCATATCAACTGTTGAGAAATGTCTTGCCTCTCTACATGCAGAAAGCCTTCCTGACTTTAGATTTAGGATACGTAGGAGGTGGAATATGTTTTATTCACAGATGTGTCTCCAAGTTGTTCTGGGTACCAGCTCCCGGTCAGATGCACCTCTTGTTGCATTTTTTGTTGCACCTCTTGCTGCATTTCAGTCACCGTGTTGTAAGTTGCTAAAGTCTGTTTTATAGGTTTCCTTTGGATTCATTCAGAGTGGAAGGGATAGGTTCATGTCATATAGCTCACTCTCATACTAAAAGCAGGGTTGGCACTGATTTCAGACCATGTTGCTTACAGTTCTGTACCATAGAGTCTTGAGAGTTTCCATGGGTGATGATTCTGTGACTTCTCTGGACAATCTGCTCCAATGTTTAATTATCCTCTATGTCTCCTTGCAGCTGATCAGAACCTCACGTGTTTTAGTTTATGACCACTGCCCCTCTTTCTCCAATCACTAACCTCAGTAATGAGTGTTGCTCAGTTTTATCAGTAACTTTCTTGTAGTTATTGGCACATGTTTAGGCTGAACATGCCTCATTTCCTCAGCTTCTCCAAAAAGCTTGTTGTCCAATGCCTGTCCAGCTCAATGGCCTTCTGTTGAACTTACTCAAGTTGGGAGTCCCAGACCCTGATGCAGAATTCCACATGTGGTCTAATGAGTGCTGAGTAAAAAGAGATGATGATTGTTGTCAACCAACTGGCTGTGCTTCTATTGATACTGCCCAGGATGGGATGCTGTTGAACTTCTGCTGCCAGGCCCCACCAGTGGTTTGTGTTCAGCTTGGTGTCTGCCAAGACTCCCAGGTCTTTCTCAGCCTAGGTTTTCAAGGCAGGAAGTCTCTAGCCTGGACTATTGCAGGGTCAGGGCTATTACTAGAATGGAATCCGTATCATCTGTTGGTAATGCTTTTTTAAGACAATAAATTCTTATCACTATACATAGAAAATTCTTTCTTAACAGCAATAAGCAGAGATGCCTGTGTTCTGAATCAGGAAGATAATTAAAAGTAGCCTTAAGGCTACTTTATTGACATAATAATTATGTTTTTAGATGTTTCAGAAGTGGCACTGGCTTACCTAGTCTTAACAACACTAGTGCTGGGATGGTCTGCCATTGTAGAGCCATAGTAGTAGTAGTCATGGTTTCCTTTACTGAGGAGCAGGTGGCCTGATGATGTTTGGGAAATGAGGAGAATGCATTTCCGTAGCTACCGAGTTACGTTATCTGTGAGAAAACTTACTATGGGCCTTCAGGAAGAGGTGGTGGACCCTGTAGTGAAGCGTGTCTCCAGTGAACAAATCCTTTGTAATTCTGAATGCAGTCATGTCTGTACGGAGTTTCAGAATTGGTCAGTCTTCTTCCAACTAGGTGAGGCTTTTACAAAGCATTGGATGGGAATTCCTCTTACAGGAATGAAAATCTTCCATAAGAAAGCATCTACTTCATTCGTTCAAACAAAGAATTTTTGCCAAGTATTCATGGTCTAAAAGGCCTTGGTACAAGAAATTTACTGTATTATTTTATTCTTATGATGGCATTCATCTGTGCACTTCTCCTTGGTGTTCTTACCTAGTAAAATCTGAGATAAAATAGAGATCTGCTGCATATCAGGAGGGCTGTTTTTACAGCACTTCTTAAGTGCTTCATGAGGCTCAGGAAGGCTTTTTTGAATCTGTTTACTCATTCTCCCTTTGGAGACTTTATTTCAAATCACTCATGTCAGCAAGACGAGCATCAGTAACCTGCTTATGTTGCACTGTCTTGTCAAAATGGTGCTAAAGACTTGCTCAAAATCTTTTCTTTGTGCAGTGTCATACCTTCATCCAAAATTCAGTCTGCTTTTCTTCCCAGTTCTCATCGGGGCACTGCTCATGCTGCAGTGGCTCACATTTGGATTCTGCTTCAGTAGCTGCTGTTGTAGACTAGGCTTGTAGATGCCAATCCATAGTTACAACATCAGAAATGGTCAAGATGCATCTTGCTGAATTACCACGTGGTTGTTACAAGCATCAGCACATAATCTATCAAAGTAAACTAGCAACCATCACATGCTAATTCTGGTCTATTTTTCTGTGCATTTTTCATCACATTGCAAATTACAGTTCTTGGTGATATTTCTGTTTTATTCTCTGTTTAGTTAAATACTAAAATACTACTAAAATAGTTAAATATTATCCTAGTTCATCCAATGGAATAAAAAGTAGCAAAGGATCCCAATGCGTATGTATGCTGTTGTTCTCATATGTGATTAATGTGTGTTCTTACTGTTTATGCCATTTGACTTTCTGAAAATGGGGAGAGTAGCTTTAGAGCAACTTTTTCAAACTGTCTTGTTTGTTATCTGAAAATTGCAACCCTCGGTAATCTGAAAATAATATTTGCCCCCCATTTAATGCAATCAAAAGAGTGTCTGAAGGATAGGTTACAACACAGATTTTTTCAAATTATTATTGTTCAAGAATCCTCCTTCAAAAAAAGACTAGTTGTCTGTGTTTTAAGAACCCCGGCACTTTTGGGTTGACTTAAGGCTAATTGCAATGTTTGATCTGTGTTAATTTTTTAAAGTTTCTGCTAATATTTCTGCTATGGAAAACAGTTTCACATAAATATTGAATAAAACATAAAGCCTTTGTCTGAATTGTCAGTAAGTCATTTTTCTGGTCATTGTTGCAGTCAAGCCTTGAGAAAGATCCAGACTGACACAGAGCCTGTTCAAGTATTCCTGTTTGATGTTCTTGAGACTACATGTGCATGTCAGAAAACTTGGGCTGAGCAGAAGTTAGGCTTATTCAGTGAATCTCACTGAAGTTTGCTTTAGAACTGACCATGCTACTGCAGTGTTTATACCATGTTTTCTGTGTGGGTGTTGGGTAGGTGTTCAGGTGTAGAAACACTGATGGACCCAAACTGTTAGAGTCTCTGAAAGGTTGTAACACTAAGCCTGCAATTGCCTGATAAGGTCTGCACGTTCTGCCTCTTGGAAGATGCTGGACAAGGGGTTTTAAAGCTTAGTTATACCCAGGCTACTTCATCTATCTGAGTACGTTTGCAGTACAATCCATGGCATGAACTGTAACACCATTATCATCTGGAATTTTCCATTATCAAGGATACCTTCATTCTACCATTACGTAAGGTAATGGAGAGGTAATTGTATTCAGGCCTTATTTGCAGAGTATTTTAAGGATATCTAGGATAATTGAATGAAACAAGTCTTTGATACTGAGTTGTTGTCTGGACTCCCAAGGAGATGCAGTTGGATAGATGAGAATTATGGGTCAGTTCAAGATACATCACAACAGGACAATGCTTATGGTACAGCTGAGATGTAGTTGGGAGTGGTCAGTTTGTGGGTTTGTTTTTTTTTTTTTGATAGAAGGGGGAGGATTGTGTTACAAGTAGATTAATGTCCAGAGACAGAAAGACAAGCAATGCAGGGCTGAGGGAAAAGAGAGTGACCAGTCTTGATACATTTTCTGAAATTTCTTTTAAAAACTTGCTGTCAAATGATGAAGTATCATAGAAACATAGAAATATTTTCTGTATTGGAAGAGACCAGTGTTGGAAGGATTATTGAGTCCAACTCCTAGCTCCACACAGCATCACCCAAAATTGAGACCCAATGCCTGAGAGTGTTGTCCAAATGCTCCTTGAACTCTGGCAGCTTGGGGCTGTGACCACTGCCCTTGGGATTCTGTTCCGTGCCCACTGCCCTCTGGTGAAGAACGTTTTCCTCACACCCAACCTGACCCTCCTCTGATGCAGCTCTATGCTGATCCCTCGGGTTCTGTTGATGTCACCAGAGCTCAGTGCTCCCCTCGTGAAGAAGCTGTAGACTGTAGTGGGGTTTGATGTCCTTCTTATATTGTGGCACCCAAAACAGCACACAGCAGGACAGTCTCTTCCCTTGACTAGCTAGTAGTGCTGGGCCTGATGCACTCCAGGGTACAGCTGGCCCTTTTGGCTGCCGGGGCATATTGCTGGCTCATATTCAACTTGACATCAACCAGAATCCACAGATCCTTTTCTTTGGGGCTGCTCTCCAGCCTCTCGTCCCCTAATCTGCATACAGAGCCAGAGTTGCCACATCCCAGGTGCAGAATCTGGTCATTGCTCTTGTTCAACTTTATGCGGTTGGTGATTGCCCAGCCCTCAGATTTCTCAGGATCTCTCTGCAAGACAGAGCTCTCCACATTCAGAGGAGTCAACAGCTCTTCGCAATTTAATATCATCTGCAAACTTACTTACTATGCGTTCAAGTCCTGTTTCCATGTCATTTATAAAATCATTAAAGAGAACTGACTCTAAAATGGAGCCCTGCAGAACCCCATTAGTGGCTGGCCACCAGCCTGATGTAACCCCACTTACTGTAATTGTTTGAGGCCAACCTATCAGCCAGCTGTTCAACCGTTGTATTATGTATTTGGATTGCTGTATGCTGGACATTTTGTCTAGAACGAGACTGTGAGAGACAATATTGAAAGCTTTGCTGAAATACAAAAAGTTTACATCAGCTGGCTTCCCTTGGTCAGCTACGTAGGTAGCCTTGTCACACAGGGAAATCGTTTGTAAATCAGGACTTTTCCCCTTGTGAACCCACGTTGGCTATGACCAATGACTGCATTGTCTTTCAAGTGTTTTTCAAGAACTGCCAGAATAATTTTCTCCATAATTTTAACAGACACTGAAGTGAGACTGACAGGCCTGTAACGACCAGGGTTTTCTTTCTTGGCCTTCTTGAAAATTGCAGTGTTTGCCAGCTTCCAGTGTAGTGGAACCTCACCAGATTACCAAGACTGTTAAAAAATAGTTGAGGGAGGTCTCATGATGACATCAGTCAGCTCTTTGAGTACTCCAGAGTGTATCTTAGCTTTAGAAAACACTTCATTATTTTGTGCATTACAAGTGCAATTCTGTTGTAAATAAAACACTCTGTATCAGTATCACAGCACTTCATTTGCAGATAGATTCTTAATCTATAGGGTATTAAAGATGAGTGGCAGTGAGTAATTTGGATTACTACTGTGTAGGATGTTGGGGTTTTTTTATTGAAATATCTTGATGCAGTAAAATAATTGTTTCAAAGACCTGGGCGCAAGATTTGAAACTAATGTTTCTGTATTTGTCCTAAGCTGAACTCCTACAGGATTTGAATATTCAGATTAACAGGAAAATGTTTTGCAATAAACTGCTTAAAGTATAAATCATTGCTGAATATCAGAGCCACCTGTCTCAAACAAGCAAACAATACACCTTCGTCTCCCCATTAACCCAAATTAAAATCCATCAGGCAGGCAAAGGGTTTACTGGATAAAGCGAAGAATACTCTGCTTTTGATGAATTAATAATAGGAAGAGTAAGGTTGTCAAAACAGGCTTTTGTTTCACAAATAACATTCTAAGCATGAACAGTTCTATTGATTACAGTTTTCATTGGGGCCTAGATTGTAAACAGTCATCTAATATCTAATAGCATCATTAGGGCAAATGAGTCTTACTATATTAAATACTGTGGAATTGAACCTCTTTCTCTGTTCAATGTTCAATTTTTGTTATTTGGTTGCCTTGCATGTTACATTGTTGCAGTCCTAATTCATTAGTCCATGTTTGGTAAAGATGTTAAACTTAAAGCTACCCGCTGTGTAACTGCAACATGATTCTAAACATGGACTGAGAATGATGTGGATGTGAGCTATTTAAAAGTCTGATAAAGGGACCCAGCTTGGTAGAAGGTTAGTTGTTCAGAGACATGCCGTGTAGTTTACTGAGGTGTAATATTTAATACAAACCATACCCCCCGCTTAATGTTAATTTTTTTTATCAAGTGCTGAATTAATTCATACTTTATGAATGACTTAGGAAATGTGCTTGAAATCTTCTTTGACCTCCGGGTGTCTAAATCAAAAGGTATAGTTATTAGTTTGCAGTAGGTTGCTTTATTCGATTTTCAAACAGTAGGAAGGATTTTGCTGTCCACTCTTATCTCTAACCACACCACTGGTTTAAATAGCTTCTGTTATACCTGATTTTGACCAGACTACAATTTGCTTATTAATTTTGTGGAAATATTAATTTAAGAATTATTTTTATTTATGTATTCTTAGGCAAATAAAAAGAACATTTGCTAATGAACTGGATTGTCAATTTAGGCTGAGTTGCTAGAAACCAAAATCAGAGCAACCCAGTAGGTTGGGATACTTTGGATTTGATTAGTGTGGATGATGAAAATGAGTTGTTAGATTGAGTGGAATACAAAAGCTTCTGCCCACTATCTACTTGTGAACGCTCTCGTTCCCTCCCTCTGGTGGTGCTGGTGTTTGTGCAGCTGTGTAGCAGCTCACAGAGCTCACTCATGGAGGTGGCTGCAGCTAACCAGCTCAAATATAAACAAATTATCTGAAATGAGATGAGATGGAGAGAACACATCATCTTAAGTATGCGTTTGTGGGTGCTTGTATTGTGTGAAGAGTCCCATAAAGTCAGTATATGAGACAATTAGGGATTTCATAGATCACCATCAAGGCTGGAGACAATGTGGAATGGAAGAGGATTAAAAACTCTTTAAAGATGCAGACACAGACCAAGAAAACAAAAGACAAAGGGCTTTGGTTGTGCTTTTTTGTTGGTTCTTTTTTTAGGCTGTAAGCCTGCAGTTTCTACCCTTACTAGCATAAATCTACCATATATCTATATAAAAATTTGCCTCAACACTGTAGAGTTTGGAAAGATTAGCTCTGTGATCAGATTCCTCCTTCTGTTCACGTGTCCATCTTTCTGCTTGATGAAGAGTCGCAAGAGCACAGTCTTAATCTTTTTATTCTTCCTTGCCCTGTTCCCCATTCCTGTTCTCTACTCCTTCATTTTGTGTACCTGAGTATGGTCATTGAGATGTGCTGTCTTTTTCTTTAGCTTTTACCAGATTCGTGCATCTATGAAAATTCCTCCAAGAATTCCACACAAATTAGAAGCTAGTTTGTTACATGCCACTGGTAAGTGCAAAACCTTGTAGTAAGTGAAGACATTATCTTCCCTTGTTAATTAAGGACATGTCATTTTTGTCTTATGTTATTATAAGTAATATAAAAGTGTTTTTATTTTGTTATTAACATAATTTAAAGTATTTCATTATATCCTGCTGAAAAATTAGTTTTATCATAGCAATGAGACTCAAAAGGTAATTGCAGAATTTGCCTGGTTTTCCTCTGTTATTTCTCTTTGCTGGTAGCAAAACTTATTAATATTTTCTGTTTTCTTCCATTGATATGCTCAATGTTCTTCATGTTTTGGACTAAGATTTTCAAGGAAATATTTCATTTAAGTTGATACCCTTGAAGTCATGGAGAATGTTAGATACAGACTGTTATTTAGACTTTTAACCCTCTCATTCCCCAGCCCCCTTTTCATTCTTCCAGAAAGACTCAAAAAGGATCAAAACTTACTGTTTTCAGACTTGCTCTCTTACTGTCCAGGAATGAACTTGAAAATTCATTTAACTTCCTGCTCCTGCACAGAATTACCTACTCCTTCATCTCTTCTTTCTTTTTCGTTTTTATCTTTTTTCTATTTCTGTTTTGTTTGTTTGTTTTGTAACCTGGAAGCCAAAACTCACTTTCGGTTTCTTTGTTGAGGCAAATTGAAGAGGAGAAACCTCTTAGTGGGCTCCAAGTTCTGTCAAGCCCACACCTCATAGTTTTCAAGTGACAGGTGAAATTCTTAGAATTGCCGAGAAGAACCTACTACAGCCTGAAAAAAAGGGATGTAGATTTACTGAACCCTGAATTTTTGAGGCTATTTTAAAATTAATGTTGAATAATACAATTTAGACACTGAATTTTAGTCAAGCTTCTTGAATATTTCTTGGATTTTCTGGATTTATGTGAAGTAAAGAAATAATTCCTACTAACCAAAGCTATTCCATTTCAAACTCAAAGTGTAGTGTGGCTTAGGAAATGTAGCTGTGCTAGACTGATCCTTTTGCTCTAGTAAAAAAATATTTTTTTATCATTTAACTTAATTATATGTTTAATGTTGCTAAAAAAGTGTTTCTTTCATTTTGTGATATATTTTAGAACAGTCTCTAGTTAATTTTCAGAAAGCTGCAATCTTGTTAATAAATTCAGTGACATGTGTTAGCTCTTTTGTCTCTCATTACTAGGCATAAATGTTAAGGCTGCAATTTGATGTGAGTTAAGATCAGCAGTGCTGTCAAAATACATCAGCCCTTGATTCCACCTGCCTACTAGTCTCTGCCTTTATATTGCTCTGTGTGCAGTGTTAACACAAGTGTCTGATTTGACTTAGGAATCCAATTGGGGAACTTGTTCCGTTCAGATAAGCAGCTGTTTCACAAAAATTAAAACCCTCCAACCCCAAAACTAGGGTCGTCTCTCAGTTCGGCATTTCACATTGTTATTAGTAATGTTAGTACCACTGTAGCTTGTGTCCAACGAAAGGATGAGTTGAGCTGCTCTTTTTGTGGGTGGTTAAATGCGTGTCAAGCTACAGCTTTGGTTTTTTGGTTGATTTTTTTTGTTGTTGTTGTAAAAATGCCACTGACGTACTAGTTTGTCCTAGTGGATTTGGTTGTGTTTTATTTTGTTGAGGACCTCTGCCTTCCATTTGTTTTGGTTGCTTGCGGAATTTAGCAGAACTGTAGATTTCGCTCGCAGCTCTGCTATTGGAGGCTGGTGAATAGCTGATACCAGTGAGTGAGACTGCCATGATTTTTAGAAAATAGCTGCCATTATGCTGTCTGTAGAACACCATAAGAAGTTTGACCCGTTGTCTTTAGGTGTTTGTTGTTTGTTGGCAATAGAGGAGGCTGTACAGGAGTCCATGGCTCTCCTTGAGAAGGATGAGTTGTGTTGGCCAGGTATTTTTGTTCTTCTGTTTTCCTAATACTTATTTCTCTTCTAAATCCCATTCTCTTCAACAGAGTCATGGTTTTCCCACTGTACTCCAAATCATCTCACCTAGTTACTTCTAGTTCTCTTTAATCTCTTCAAAAGTCACCAACCATTTCCTTACCCTAGCTATGTGTTCTCTCCTCTCCCACAGGCTGTCTGATCTAGTTCTTCCTTTTATTTCCCCAGGTAAACTATACATGCTTGGTTTTTCCCTTCTTCCTATTGCTTAGAATCATAGAATCCTCAGAGTTGGAAGGGATCTTTAAAGGTCATCTAATCTAACTCCCCTGCAATGAACTGGGACACCACAGCTAGATCAGGTTGTCCAGGGCCTGACCCAGCCTCACCTTGAAAGTCTCCAGGGATGGGGCACCAACTGCCTCTCTGGGCAGCCTGTTCCGGTACCTCACCACCCTCACTGTAAAAGACTTCTTCCTTATATCCAACCTAAATCTAAATCAGCTTCTTCCTCTGCTTCTCTTTTTATCTTTTGCCAAGCCCTTCCCTCCTTTGCATTTTTAAATCCATGATTCTTCCATTCCTATTTCCTGTGTCTTTTAGTAGTTCACTTGAAATACTCAGGACCTAGGACAAGTGTGTTAGTGGTGACATGGCAAACCATTTGCTTTAGCTCCAACCTTGCAAAGGTCTCCTGGCATTCTTGTAATTTGAAGCGACATGTAGTCACACTTGAGGAAGTTAAAGAAAAACTTTGGTAACTGTAATTTGTATGGAGTTAAATCAGTTTTGAGGCTCTTCTGAATTTCTTCTATAAGAAGCTCAACAATCGTTTTTAGGGGAAAAAAAGCACGTTAGGAATGAGATGACTTGTGTTTACTGCACAAGAATTAATTCATTCCCCACTATTTTTTTTTGTGGCAGAGGTGGCTTTTTGTGAGGATAAAAACCTAGTAATAGTCTAATCCACTCTGTACACAGTTAACTAAAAAAATAATAATTATTAAAAAAATATAGTTCTGCCTTGTTGATTTCATATTGTGAGACCTTGACCCCAGGTAGATGTGGCTCTGCCTATTCCTGGCACTAGTTCTTCTTTTCCTCTCCTCTCTCACTTCCGAGGATGCAGTTTCATGTTATGCTCAGGTCAGCGGAACTGAGGGCTGTAACTCAAGGAGTTCGCGGTGCAGAGGAAGCAGGACCTTGGCCGTGTGTCTCCATTACTGCTTTTCTATCGGACTGCACTGGCAGAATCCCTTTTGCTGATGGTGCGCGGTTCTGTCAGATTATGTGTAATGTGAAACCATCCCCTCTCTGCCCTTCACCTCTAGCATATGACATGGATTGATACAAGGTGAACGTGGCATTGCATAGGGTAATTATCTTTCAATGATTTATCCTTTTTATTTTGTCCAGAAGACCTAAATTGATGATGCATATGAAAGCACTTCAGGAAAGAAAGATGCTTTTTTACAGGTTTCTAGTTTCTGATGGAAGGTTAAACTAAAATGTTACAAAGGTAACAGAGTGCGAATGTTTGCCATGCACAGACTTGAGCAGTGATTTTCTATTGGTGGTCTGTAGACTCCAGAGCCGTACAGTGCAAAGTATTCGGTTTTCTTTGGTTTTTTGTGTATTCCTTTGAAGTGATTTTTTAAAAACATTTTGATTTTTTTTTTTTAATCAATGTTTCACACTCCCATTTATACAACCTCTAAGACTTTGTGTTCTGGAGGAGGTTAATGTGATTGAGGCTGTTTGTTGCGGACTGATAAGAAACTGTTGGCCTTTCTGTTGCCTCACTTCTTCCAAGTTCCACTTTCTTCTATGCCTTGTTTCACAGGGTTGTGGCTGTTATCATATTTCCTGTGTGATAATCCTTTTCTATTAATTATTGCTGAATACTTCCTTGGGAACTTTTAAAAACGATTCTCTTTTCTTCCAAAATTCTTTCGAGCTTTATTGGGAAAGGATTCCCGAACCATTTATCGTATTTTTTCTGAACTCTTTTTGATGAGCAGCTTCTGAGCTGAAAGCAGAAGCTTCGTACTGATCAAAAAATGTAAGATTCAGGTGATACACTTGGAACTGATCTGGCCAGAGTAGTATGCAAAAATCCAGAAGGAAAGGAGGAACCACCTCTGTTCTTCATTAATTCAGTGGAGTGGTGGTACATGTCATTTAACATCTTTGCCTCATTTGTAGTTAATTCTGAGTTCTCAGTATGGTTAAACATTGCCAAGCAAAAGGAATGATTAATGAAATAACACAGATTTAAGGGTTTTCATTTTAATTTTTGATGCCTCAAGTGTCTTACTATAGGTTCTTCAATCTAGAAATTGTATTAAAAGTAAATTACATTCAAATATATTGATAAAGTATTTCTTAGAAACAAAGCACATTCCTACAAACTCCAGTAGTTGCTGACTGAAATGGAAACTGCTGTTGTTGCTGTAATGGTTTTAAATGTGGTCATGGAACTGATAGGAATGGTAGGATACCTTATTAGCTGCTCTGGAGTTTCCAGATGCTAGAACTATTATATTAATACTTGTTTCTCTTTCCAGGTGCAGATCTTGCCTTTCCTGCTTCAATACATGACAATATAGTTTACAGTAAAACATTTCAGATTCTCTACAAAAATGAGGAAGTTTCTGTGAATGATGTGATGATTTTCAAAATAAAAATGCTGTTAGACGAGAGGAAGGTAATCTGCCAATCGTCTTAACTGTATTTAGATGCTTAAGTCTTTGTTATGTACAGTTTGAATTACTAAATAAGGGACCTGAAAAGATTTCATGCTTCCACAATTTCTTTTTAGATTGAAGAGTCTCTTAATGAAATGAATTTTCTGCTAACATTAGACCTACACTTCACGGATACCGACTATTCGTAAGTTTAAATTTGGAAGATTTTATTACAGCAACAGCATATGTTAACTTTTTAAACTAATTAAATCTGTGTTATATATAGATATACTGTGTTCATATTAGGCATATATGAGATTACAAGATAAATCCAACGCTGAGGCCTATTAAGATTTCATAACCAACTTGATTCATTTTGATTGTTTTTTCCCTTGGGAAGATGTTACTGCATTCCAAATTTTACTCTAGTGCTAAACTGTTATCTGCATCGATTGTTAATAACTTGCTTGCACATTGCACTTTAAATGTGGTCACTGTAATTGTATGTGTTTGGTTGTTTTTTTTCACTCTTAGACCAGATGACCTGAGCACACTGCAGCCAATTAGTAGCCGAACTTTAAAGTTGCACTTTAACTTACACCGGGGCCTTCATCATTACGTCAATGTTATGTTTGATTACTTTCACCTTTCTGTCATATCGGTTATAGTCCATGCTTCTCTGGTTGCTCTGCATCAGCCCTTGATAAGGTAATCTCTTGTTAATAAAATGTAAATAAAGTATCAGGTACCCAAATGGAAATGTTGTAGAAATGGTATAATAAGGAAGGAGTTAAGTCTACATGCAGTGTGGTTTTCTTTATGATTTTGGTGTCCAAGGTCCAGAGGGAGGAGAAACGTCTTTTAAGTTATATGGAACAAATGCTGAATTTGTTTTTGTTGGAAATAAGCGTGTGTAACGTAGTGTAGAGATAATACAACCAGAGAACAGAGAAGGTACGTATAAATATCTCTATGTGTAGATGTATATTTATATGTGTCAATATTTATTCATGTTCTTAATCTCTAAGATCTTCTGCTGACTGTAGTTAGTGACTGAAGTGGATGCTTTTAATAGAATATCCTGAGTTTTAAACCACCCACAAGGATCATTGAGTCTAATACAAATAGAGCATCTCTTGCTGGCTGTCTTCTCAGTTTTTACTTACTACTACAATGGCAGTAATGTCTGCAAATGATGCATTTTCCGTTTCTAAAGTAAATGAAACCTGGGGATTTCATTTTTTCTTTAAATAAGTTTTTACCTAGCTTTTACTGAAGCCTTTTTCTTTCATTATCTCATGTCATCCATTGCAATCTTCTTGCTCCTCTATCTCAAAAGTAAGCATGAATAAAGAACTATACTGCAGCCACACAGACAAAGCTTTTCCTTTGGCATATCTGTCTTTGTCTTCTTTCAGGGTCTTCAAGAACTGATACGCCTTAAGTTTTTTCATATTGAAAATCAGATGGAGATATAAATGCTAAAGTCTTTAGCTTAAGGAATTTCTGCTGCTTGCGCCTGGCTTCACCTCCTGGCCAACACGTATCTTCACATATGTTAAATGCCATTCTGTGCAGTAGAACTGTGCTAGTTCGAAGAATTCAAGTGATTTCTTTTTTTTCTTTTTTCTTCCCTCCAAGCTGAATGGCTTTGGTGATGAGTTTCAGGCTTGGCTGTCTAATTGAATGAACTGAAGTGTCTCTGAAGGGATGGCACTGCGTTATTTAAGGGAGGAGCAGTTAGTGAGGAGGTGGGAATATCTCAAGCTAGTACTGTTTTGAGGACCTCACATAATAAAATCATACACTTAAAGTAGCAGCACTTATATGAAATGTCAGTTGTCAAAATATAGCACAAGAGAAATTCAAGTGTTTCACCTGTAGTCATCCCTTAGCTATAGGGTCAAACTTCATTTCACTGAGAGAAAATGAAAAACGGGCTTTATTAATAATTTTCACTGGGATATGCATTTGTCTCTTCTGACTTTTTAAAAGGTTGCAGAAAATTTGTATATTCTTGTATAAATGTTTCCCCAGTTTCTGGCTTCCTAAGCGTATGTGGGGAGATACTAAAACAAAATAACTTCATTGCTGCTTCATTTATGTTTAAAGTAGACTGCTACTGGTGTTGATGAAATTATTTTAAGGATCCAAGTTGGGCTTTTCATCAATTTTGTATGGGGAGGGGAAAGAACTTTCAAATCTACAGTGTTTAATTTGAGCTGGGCTACACTATATTGTAATATTTAGCAAATACTTTATGGTTTCCATCTCCATGCCTGGCTCACATCTCTGGCTTTCTGAAAAACCTGAGCATGAAGAAGAAGATGAACAGAAGATGTTCAGAGTGCTGGAGCACCTCCTCTACGCAGACAGGCTGAGGTAGCTGGGCTTGTTCAGCCTGGGGAAGAGAACGCTGCAAGGAGACCGTATTGCAGCCTTCCAGTATTTAAAATGGGATTATAAACATGAAGGGAATCAACTTTTTACAAAGGTAGACAGTGATAAGACAAGCGGGAATGGTTTTAAGCTCAAGGAGAGAAGGTTTGGATTGGATGTCAGGGGGAAGTTCTTCACAGAGTGAGTGGTGAGGTGCTGGAACAGGCTGTGGATGTTCGGTCCCTGTAGGTGTTCAAGGCCAGGGGGCACCCTGGTTTAGCACTGGATCTGGAGGTTGGTGGCCCTTGTCTGTGGCAGGGATTTGGGACTTGATGATCCTTGGGGAGCCTTCCAACCAAAGCCATTTTATGATTCTGTGATTGCAGACTTCTTTTCTTTCCTCCTTCCTTTGGACTTTCTTAGGTGAAAGTTTGCTAGGGGGTCACTTTCTGAGCGTCTTCCTTTTCAGACTAGCATCTAGGATCTCCTTCTCCAAGGAACACTCAGTTAATATTTTACACAAGAGAGAGGAGATGATTCTACTTTGTTACAGCCTTGGTGCCCTATGCATTCTATTTTTTTAGTAACTTGTCACTGATGATTCCTGCCCATTGTCTGAAAGCTCCCACTCTTTGCATTCATTCATCTTTCACTGCCTTTTCCCCAGCTCTGTCCTCACAAAGCTACTGTTGTAGGATGCTCTGTTCTCCCAGCGGCCCTGGATGGGCTCTCCTCTTCAGTAGTTGAGGTCAGGCTTTTGTTATGAAAACAGCAATGGCAGTTTGTGTGACAGCTTTCCAACTGCTTGCTACTGCTTCACTTTTAGGAGGTAAAGTCCCCCCATCAAAGCTGCCAGAAAATGAATGCTTCTCACCTGTCACAGTTCAGAAAGGATCTGTAGGGCTTAAACTTTCAGGAACGTGTTTAATTTAGCTGCATTGGAAAGTATGAGGAAGATCTTACACAGTCAACAGCAGAACAGTTGAGGGTAATAATTTCTTCAATTGCTCCGACAAGCTGGAGATGCTCTTGGAAGAGGACTGCTCCCTAGGTGCAGCACTTGGTACTAACTGAGGTTCCTGGGCAATCCCTGAGTGAGGAGTTCTAAAAGGGCAGCCCACCATGCTAAAGACATCCAGGATATTACTGAGAAACAACTTTTTTTTTTTTTAACAGTGATAAATTTGTGACACGTAGCTTGTCCAAGTTACCAGTTCATTTGTGCTTCTTGCAGTTTTCCTCGCCCAGTGAAGAATACGTGGTTAAACAGGAATGCACCAGCACAAAACAGGGACTCTGTGATTCCTTCTCTGGAAAGCGTGGTATTTGGCAATAACTACACAAAGCAGTTATCAGCTGATGTAAGAATACCTCAACTGAAAATTTTATTTGTATTTTGTAGGGTGATGTGAATTTTATCTTAATAAGTCTTCTGCAGGAATATTACTCGATAAAGAATGAACTTTGTTAAAAGTTGTTGTGTCATGTAATATGGGAAAATAGAAGAATTGTTGCAGAAGGCTGTTACATATTTCAGGATTATGCAGATGGAAAGCTTACAATATTTAGTGTTTAGCCTTTTTTAAGATCCCAGAAACCACTGAGAATTGCAAAAAGATGGATGAGGTTCATGAAAAGAGGCAATTTGCATGTCTTATTCTGTTAACGCTTCATTTATTGTATGAAATTAGTATGGCTAAATCTTTTTTCTCTCTTTTTTTTTTTTTTTAAGGGTTCCAGTTTTGTTGTTTCAGAGTCTTTCCTCAGCCATGCCTATAATTTCCACTATACACTTTGTGCCAGTTTGCTGCTTGCTTTCAAAGGCTTACATAGCTACTTCCTCATGATTACAAAGGAGCTCCCCTCTTCTCACCGAATTGAACTGGGTATGTTGAATTTAATAAAACATTACTTCTGCTGTTTCCTGAAAATATCTCCTCTCCTAGACTAAACTAGTGTTAATTTCGTACATCATATATATCTAAAATCCCTTTTTGCTCAAACTGAGCTGGAATTTAATAATTAAAGAAGGAAAAAAGGGACAAGTGCATTACAAATTTATGCATAGAAAAATACCAGAAACTGAGGCGTTTTCTTTATAGAAGCAAAAACACTGCATAGAGTAGTTCTGTGTTGGTTATCTTAATCTTGATATAGAGGGGAACGCCCTATTATATGAATGACTCAACTCTTAGTCTAACTTGAAAGGACAAAATGCACGTTTGGCCAAGTAGAATCTGTTGGCATTATTGTTACTGTAAGAATAGTCTTAGACTGTGTCATGATATTGAAATGGTTCAGATAGAACCTTAAATTCCCCAAAAACACTCTCACAAAATAGACGTGATAGAAAGAAGCTGGCAATTGAATTGCATTGTCAGGAGGTATCTTTCACTCCTCACTGTAGTCAGAACAAAGCGTCACATAAGCTTCAGCACTACTTGGCTCAGACCTTTGCTCATTTCTACATGTAACTTGGCTTAGGGAAATGCAAGCTTGAAAAGAAATACTCTAAATAAATACATATAGAGAAAAATAGTATATGCATTTAATATGCATTAAACTTATTCTGCTGATGGTTTGTTTCCTATGCTGTTCTGTTGTTTTTTTTTTTTTAAGTTTCTGCCACAATTACTTTCCTCTTTCTGAATTTTTTTTCATTTATTCCAGTTATTTTGTATATACATTGATTGGGAATATTGATATAACAGAAAGAACTAATAATGTGGATACTAATTATGCTGTTATTACTCGCCCTTTGCTCATGCAAAATAACCAGTGCTTATCATTAACACTAATTTCTCTAAACTCTATCAACAGTTACAAATAAAAATAAAATGAAAAAAGAAAGGAAAAGAAAGCCGTATTTCTGTGAAATCTTCTAAAAATAATTGACTCCCTGGACTTTATCATAAAGTACAAAACCATCACTTAGACTTCTTAATTTTTGAAGTAAATGAACTGCCTTTTGGTGATTTGGTGATGTGAGATGGAAGACAATCTCAAATACTGTTTAAATCTCAAATTGTCTCTTTTTTGTTTGAAATTAAATTATAACCTCCTTAATTTTGTTTCGTCTGCTTGCTTTGCTGTTGCTTTCCCATACAGTTTTAAAAAACCACTGATTTTGCAGAAGCATGCACAATCATCTGTTGGACTCAGTTACTGTAATTGAGCTTTTAAGTATTATTGGTTTCAGGAAATAAAAGTGTAATGTATATCATGAGTGGTATCTAATCTATAAACTACACCAAAATCATGTACTTTCATGTATTTATCTAACTGCACTAATTGTTAGGCTGGCAGTAAGCTTTTTTACTAACTTTAAGGCAAATAATAAATCTCAGGTGAAAAAAGGAGTGTAGTAACTAGTCATGTGTGTGCAATCCCTGTAACTAGCCAAGGCCAGCATGCAGGTGCTTTATGAACGCCTTCTCAGAAGAAAATTTCCACGAACCCAGAGAGACGCCTACCTAGGTATGTTTTCAAAGCAGGTGATTTAATCCCTCAGATTTGTATTAATAATATAAAATACTATATTCTTCTCTAAACAGGAACACTATTTCACTATTCAGCCATAATAAGAGTATGTTAAACTCCGGTGAAGTCTGTAGAATTGAACTACTAATTTCTAGACCGAATATAGAAAATAAAATCTTACACTTACTTGGTTTAGTGTTATTCTATTTTAATTTTAAAAAGTAATTGAAGAGTTCAGACAGGTGTCACAAATTTAAATAAAACAGCTAAAAATGATATTTTTTATTTAATTTGTTACAGACTCAGGGTTTTGTTGATTTTTTTGTTTGGTTGGTTTGTTTTGGTTTTTTAAATAATTAAAAACTAATAGCATTTCTTTGTGAGATATCTTTCGGATTGCTTCTGGCTTCTTGAGATTTGATTCTTCTAAATGCTACACAAGGCATTCTCAAAGCTTAGGGTGCATTTGTCCACATCGAAATGGACAGCCCTCCCTCTGGAGAGTGTCAGTGTTGGTTTGATGTTGTGCAAAGTACCGTACTGTTGAAGCACAAGGCACTTTGCAATGGGGAAAGAATAAAATAGCTGTACAGTCTCATAGAAAGACATCAGCATTAATCATATATAGCTGCAGTTTGGTTTTGTTTACAAAAGAGAACAAAACAAAACAATTTTAGCTGAGCCAGCAAAATTTCTTCAGATATTTACTGGATAAATAACACTGCTGTCAAATATTAACAGTTAATTTCATTTACATCAGCGGTTTTTTGTTTGTTTTTGGGTTTGTGGCATTTCTTGATAGCATTGTAATCTGGGATTTTCAGTAATGATTTTAGACCTTAGCTTTATATGTTGTTTCAAACCTGTGTTCAATCTCTGTGTGACAAACAGGATGAATATTCAGTATTGTGTTTCACAGTGAATCAGGTTTTTTTTTTTCCACTAGTAACAAAATTTCTGTGACCACAAACACCTCAAAATAAATATATAACTTGTATATAAACTGTTTTCATGTATTTTCAGAATAATTATCAAGTGATGTCTGGTTAATAGGTAGAAATAGTTTCTTTCCAAACTGTCTCTAAACTTGCTCTGAGAACTTCCTGCATTTCTGTAAGATGCATATTTTCTCAGAACTTGGAGTTTTGTGAGTTAATTTGTCATTGTGTTTAAACCTAAGTATGTACAATGTATAGCAGTGATGTGAGAATCAGTAAATACTTACAAATCTAGGAGGTATCAATTGAAGATGAGTCGACACGATGTTGCTGTTGGTAAACTTACATTCACTATCCATATCCTAGATTTATTAATGTGAGTTTGCAAGTGTGTTTTGTTGGTGTACATTTTCAAGTGGTTTTTCCTTAATACTGTTTTTCAGAAATTGATTTAAATATTTGTTACAAATAATAGAAGATTTATAAATCATTCCCTTGTTACTGATACCTCAGATGTAGAAAGAAATCAAATAATAGCACAAAGTTAGTATTTAATTGATTAGGTTTGGTTGGCTAGAATAGGAATGATTAATAAGGAAAAATATTGTACATAAAGGAATGTATCTGTATTCCTCATTTATAAGTCATTTGAGGTTCTGATCTAATTTAAGCTGCCATACCACACAAGACTACGTTCCTCTTAACGTTGAGCCATTGAGAGAAAAAAATAATTAAATTGTTTGACCAACCTATAAATCCTCAGACAACTAAAGAATCTATTTTTATTCGTGTGGCTTATAAAGAAGGTAAATAATATACCCATAGAAAAGTGGTGCTAGTGTAAAGAAGGCCTGGAAAATGTGAGGTGGAACATCAGTTGTGTTACCTCAGTTGTGAATGATGACACTGCTGCAGAATAGCTGAGCGGTTCTAAGTGGGTGATATGCAAACTGTATAATCTAAATTACAGTGTTTGCAAGAGCTACTTTGAATGAAAAATTGGTATCCTTGCCAAGGTCTCATGAGAAACGTTCATGATACACAGTTGCGAACCATTTTTTATTAATCATGTTCTGTCCTCAATATCAGTTATTAGTACGAAATTATTTTAATAAGAGTTTATAATATACTTGATTTGAAGCTCATTGTAGTAATTAATATGGTATGAAGTTTTATTTGGTAGCCTCTTTTCTTTTTAATGGTTTTTATTGTGAGATAATTGTCTTTGCTCTGCAACTTGGAAAGTACATTTCTCATAAATATATACTCTCATCTTTCCAGAAAACATAGATGTAGAAGTTCGTCTTTCAGAATTGTGTGAAGAAGTAAAGGTACTACTTTTCATTTATTAAATAAGTGAAGTAACTGTAAAAGTAAGAATGTGCTAATCTCATAAACTATTTGGGAATAAACTGTTTCAGTGATAACAACCTATATGGTTTTTTGCCAACATTTCTTTCAGCTGTTCCTCTTCCACAGAGAAATGGCTCAGCTGGCACACAAACTTCCCTGCTGATCTGGTGGTGTGGCAAGTCATGCAGCCATGTAACTTTTGTAGATCATGAAAGCGAGGATTATGGAAACACGGATTACTTGTTTTAAAATCACATTTTGAATTTTCTGCATTCATTAGTTGAATCTTTTATTTTTGAACCTGTCAAATAACAAAAGTTAGAAGTTCGAGCAGTAGTAGAAAGTTATACAAAAGCAGATTCTCCAGCTTGTCCCTCTTCTGGAGGGAGCTGTCCTGATGCTGTCTCCTTCTCTCTTCCATACATTCTCAAGGAAATACTGTCCACTTAGATTTCTTAGATTTGTTTCTTCAACTCTTTCACATGCAGCAGTCAGAATTAGCCTCAGCTGAACAGCCCATTTCCTTATCACAGATGAGTTTAAAGCAGAAGTTTGAGAACTTTTTTTAAGATTGTCCATGCTTTGTTGCTGAGCGTGTCAACTACACAGCTTTTGTAGCAGAGTTACTTTTCATTTCTATAATAGTAGTACAATTGCAAGGAAATGTAATACTGCTGTTGAAAAGAAGTCATTTGTACTGGAGACGAAGCCAGCACAGTTGGCTCTCTGTGAGCAGCTGGTAATCTTCCTTTATAAGCTGGAAGATCATGGGGTTTTTTGTTGAGTTTTTTCTGTTTTTCTTTTTTTGGTTTGGGTGTTTTTTTGTTTTGGTTTGGGTTTTTTTACACTTATAAAGCTTCTATGAAATATTCCAGTACTTAAGATTATTTTTTCATTAGTTTTTCCCTTAGCTTGCTAAACTATGTTTATATTTTTTCCTTTTTCTCCTTTCTTTCTTTTATGCAGTTCTCTTCAAAAGTTCTTCCTCTTAATTTCTATTGTTGCCTACTAAATTGTTGTTTCAGTATTCGTAATCCTGTTCTCTGCTTCCTCTTTAAGAGTGCTGAAGTTTGGGTCTTTACTGTCTGTACTTTTTAACCCTTTGCCTCGATGCCTTAAGTGTCTCCAATGAGTTTCTGAAAAACATTTTCCTAAAATGGTAGGGAACAGAAGCCTTAAAATGTACGGTTGATTGGTACGGAACTGTATTGTGGGATTACAGTACACTGTTAAGAAAGAAAAACTTGCTTTGTACTGAGTTTGTGTGGCTTGGTTCTTGGAAGCCTATACTGTAACATTGATTCCTGAGCATGCTTAAAGAGTACGTAGGTATACAGTGACGCAAAAACGTTATTGCAAGTTGTTAATATTCTAAAATGGAAATGTCTTCATTTAATTCTTTCTAATTCTCTGCTTTCTAATTCAGATTCCTTTCCTTCCTAGCACACTCTGCTTTTGCATGTTGGAAAATACAACAGTAGCAACTCATTGTTATTAATGGAATTATTGTTTCAGTTTTAAGATCAGGGGTCCCAATTCTAAAAGACATCTGGATAACATTTAAAGCAACGTAAAACAATGTGTTTTTGTTGTAATGTCACTTAATTCATTTCTAATACTTAGACAAAACAGTTCTTACTTGGAAGTTACTTTTTGAATTAAAATTCTTATTAAGATGATATACTTTTTTTATTTTTGTTTGTTCCTCATGATCTAGTAATAACGTAAATCTTTTTTCCAAACTTCAGAAAATGGAAAATCCTGATGAACTGGCAGAACTTATAAATATGAATCTTGCTCAGCTTTGCTCACTTCTTATGGCTCTCTGGGGGCAATTTCTGGAGGTCATTACCTTACAAGAGGAGGTCACGGCATTGCTAGCACAAGAACATCACACATTAAGGGTAAGTATTAACTCTGGTGTTACAAAGGGCTCATTCGTGCTCTTGGTAGGACACCTTGTAATGGAAATGTGTATCAAAATGCAAATACAAATTCTAATTTTGCTAGTTTTGTTTGGGAAGATCAGTTGTAATCATAAAGGGAGCTGCTGTGTTCCATTTGTTAGTTTGTGTATTGTCTTGTTAGTGCTTATTCTTGGAACATAATACATAAAGTACATTGTTTTTGTTTACAAACCAATCAATTGATCTTCTGAATATGAAACATGGCTCAGAAGGCAAATTGCAGTCTGTGGGAAATGTATTTTTGTAGAATTATGTATTTTTCTGCAGGAGATATGCCTAGTGCCCACCTCTTTTCCTTCCCTACTGCAGTTAGACTGCTTGTTTACATCATAAAATGAGGTATATTTTTCTTCTGAATTGAGAATTTATAACATTTTTAAGCTTTGAAAGGGTTGTGAATTGGGATCTCAAAAAAGAAGAGACAAATTGGAAATGATCCGGCATGTATGTGTGCGTATGTATAAAAATAGATACATCATAGTGAGTAACTATACACACAGTGCATCTGTTGATGTGTATATGCGTATGTACACTTGCTGCAGGCTGTCTACCGCGCATAGTGAAATATTTTCTCATATCAACTAAACCTTTCCACTTATCTTCTAATAAATAAATCTTTCCCTCCCCTCTTTTGTGGTCACAGATTTGAAGAAACATAACAGTTAAAAATTTTCAGAGAGTAAGATTCATTAAAACAAATAAACAACACTACACACCACCCAAACACACAACTTGATCTTCAGCCAGCTTTACATCTTTACCATCTGACATCATAATCCATGCATTTTTCGCATGCATCTAAAAGGTCATTTCAAAGTTTATCTGGAGGTTCTCCTTGTAAAGTAATTTCCAGAGAGATTGTTAGTAGATCTGTTTAATGAGAGTACGTGCTAACAATACTTTGTGATAATCACAGTCCAAAATAAAGTCCATTTTAAGGTTTTAGTTTGCAGAGGATTGATTTACCTAACTAACACTTCTCACATCAAAAAACCTTCAAAAACCTTTTGATTCTGAAGAATATTTGGATTGTGATGTTAGTAAAGGATTGAAAAATCGCATTGTTTAATGAGGGAATTGTCACTGTGCAAGTAATCTATTCTGAAGATTAAGTGGTATTTTTCAGAAAGAGTGTAAGACTTGTCTGTTGGAATGGAAATGTTAGCAGTAGGAAGGTATGATCAATTTACTGGACATCTCTGAATCTTACTTTTCATATTAATTCTGGAATCTTTCAACTGCAGTGGAAGCTATGAAATGAGAATACTGTTTCACTTAACCTGCACCTGCATTTAATTGCTGCTGAGTTAGCATTTGTACATTCATACAACGAATAAAGCCAAAAGAAGGATGAACATTTTTATTCTAACTGGTCCAATGTTTTATATGCTAGTAACGATATGTACTTAGCTTCTTAAATGTGGTTTTTTAAATCTCTGGTATGTCATTCTCTCTAGCCCTCAAATACCTTATGAATTCAATGTTACTGCATTTATTTTAGGGACTATCACAGAATCACATCGTACAATTATAAAAGGGTTTAGGCTGGAAGGGACCTTAAAGTTGATCTAGTTCCAGCCCCCTGCAATGGGCAGGGCTTTCCCCCACCAGCTCAGGCTGCCCAGGGCCCCATCCAACCTGGCCTTGAGCGCCTCCAGGGATGGGGCACCTGCAGCCCTCTGGGCAGCTTTGCCAGGGCCTCACCACCCTCTGAGTAAAAAATTTCTTTTTGACATCAAACCTAAATTTTCTGTCTTTTAATTTAAAGACGTTTCCCCTTGTCCTATCACTCACTGTCAAACCATGTAAAAAGTCAGTCCCCCTTTGTTCATATGCTCCCTTCAAGTACTGGAAGGCCACAGTGGGGTCTCCCCTGAGCCTTCCCTTCTCCAGCCTAAACATGTCCAAGTCCCTCTCCCTTTCTTCATAAGAGAGACGCTCCAGCCCTTTGATCATCTTTCTGGCTCCCCTCTGGACCCACTCCAACAGCTCCTCATCCTTCCTGTGCTGGGCACCCCAGGCCTGGACGCGGTACTCCAGATGGGGCCTCATGAGAGCAAAGTAGAGGGGGACAGTCGCCTCCTCCCCTCCCTGTCCCTGCTGGCCACTCCTCTTTTGATGCAGCCCAGAGTGCAGTTGGCCTTCCAGGCTGCAAGTTCTCACTGCTGGCTTATGACCAGCTTTTCATCAAAGTAATTAATAGTGTTATAGGGACTGACTTACTGTTTGTATTAAGAGTATTTTGGGGATGTTTTCCAGTTCTCACAAAATTTGAATAGGAGTTCCCTTCCTCCCTTCTTTAAAGACAAAGGCATGACAGAATGCTTTTATGCCCACTTTCTGGTATCTGTCACTATTCTTCAGTGTTACATACAATTTTTTTCTTTTTAAATATGAAAAAAATGTTTTTTTAATAAAAGCTGTGGGAATATTCTGGGGGTGTGAATCTGCATTTGCAGCATAGTGTTGAGGTGCTGAAGGTTCATGAGTAGTCATCAATATAGCTTGCTACTGAGCAACATCAAGTATAAATTTTCTGAGTTTTCTGGCTTGAGCTCAGAGCTCACCCTTGTTATAACAACCAAAAAAATATTTTTTAATAAAAAAATACAAATATGTATAAATATAAAGCTTATTTTATTTTTGAAAGATGTCACTAATTGCCATTTCTTCCTGAGTTCTGCAGTTACTGGATACCACGGTATCTATCCAAACATTAAAGACTTAAAAAGCAGGACACGGGTAATCTTAAACTTACCTTTTTATTTAAGGCTTGATAGCAAAGAGCAAGCAGGCTGTCTCTAAGCTTGCTGTCTGGCACGAGCTGAATAATACAGCATTGAGAAGGAAATCTTACCTGAGCCAGCTTTCAGAGAACTAGCAAAGTGATGGTACTTAATTTTACAAGGACTAATTTGCAGATACCACAATAGTTTCCTGTTCTCCAAGTTGAGAAGAGCTTGTGCAAATACTTTGCACATATGTGGAGTTAAAATGTATGTAAGAAGGCCGAGTCCCACTGGACTTCCCACATGGCAGTAGAGCAGGAGTCAGCAATCCACAACTTCAGTAAAGCTTTAAATTAAAAAGTGATGGTAAATTTGAGCCTTGGTCTTCTTAAGAGCATGGTTGATTTTTGATTTTGGATACAGTTTTGCAGGGCTTACTATAATATTTTGCGATTTGCTTTAATAGTCTCGAGAATTTCTGTTCTGAGGGCATAGATATAAACTTGTGGGAAACCTGCAATGATTGTGTTTCAGTAGAGGCATTATCCACAAGACAAAAGATGCGGACTTTCTGATTAGTGATTTTAGGTGGGATTTGACAGGTGTTCTACTAATTCTCCTCATGAGAGAATATCTGCCGTTTCTAAAATAAGATTTCTTTACTACACAACATTCTTTCCTTCCAAATAATCTCTCTTATTTTGGAAACAGATGCTCTCTTCTGGTCTCTACTGGGTGCTAAAGCTCTTTTAAATTTACCTTTTCTTCTTGCAGTATTTATAGACGATACTCTGCACAGGCAGGTTCTCCCTGGGAAGGTTTTATATTAATCCAAGAGAAATGAACACTTTCAGGGACTCATTCCTCTGACTGGTTTAGATGTTCATATTGAAATGGCCCCCCAAAATGCATGTCATTTGCATCTGGTCGAATCGTTTTCATCCTCTGTGCATAGGTGCTTACAAAATAGATAGTTCTGCTGAAGTATTCTTAGAACATACGGTCATAAGGAAATTAAATATTTAAAATACTTAGCGACCACTTTGAGTACATCTCTGTAAAATGCTATACCAGATTTTAAACGTTCCATAAAATATCAGGATAAATGGAGTTGTGCTAGAATGTTCGTCAACTACAATAATCCTGCTGGTAAGGCTTTCACCTGTGTTCTATTGAAAAAGCTGCTTAGGGTAAGTTATTTTATATTACACAGAGTTTGCACAGGAGTAGTTCACTTTAGATCTTTGTTTCATAGTGACATCTTCTGGTAGGTCTGAACACGTTATTCCAAAATAATTTCTTTCAGTTTGTTTAGTCCTAAAAAAGGAGAACCGAGAACCAAGGTCTTAGGAGTGCTACCCATCAGTGTGTGGGTGCTCAGTATATATTCTGTGGCAATTTTACTGTTCAGTTTTTCTTTTGCTTTTTGTCTGTCATGCTAAAACAGGCAAAGCATACTGTCACACTGCATTGAATTGCATGTTTTGATGCAGGTCATTGGCAGTTGCAAAAACAAACATTCTAAACAAACATATTCAGACTGAAGTAATATTTTAATGTAAAACTGGGAATGGGTGACATCTGATTTGCAAAACCTTATGCTGGATTTTCTAGATACTGTGTTTTCAATACGTTGATTATATTTCACTTGTAGTAAATTGTTATAGAATTCATGCTGTTTTATCTCTGCATACTTAATGATAAAAATAACTTCCATATGTTATAAAATACCGTTTTAATATTTCATGGTTTACTAACTTCAGACATACAATTATGTCTTGAATACAGCACTTATAATTAGGACACATACTGTTATTTATCAATTACAGCTGAAATCTTTACACACAATAGATTTTCACACAATAGTTATGTTGTAGGGTTGAGAGTATTCATTAAGTGTTTGGAACGCTTCTTGAGAATGCGTTTCTGATTCCGAAGGTGATCTTCAAGCACATTCAGAAGCATCCATCAAACAGTCATTTCCTTTCACTGAAATTTCTCCTGGAATTTTTGTGTGTTATTATTTCAGGTGGGCCTGATTTAAATGATTCATTTTTTGGTTATCAAGTTTTCAGCAGGCATTGAGTCTAATACATTTCCCTTCAGTCATCCACTGCGCAAGTTAAAATTCTCATTTCACTTGCAAATCTTGTCTATGACATCCTCTTCCCTCACCTACCCAGACTGAACATTAAAAAAAAAAAGCAAAAAAAAACCCACAAAAACTTTAACATATATTAATCATACAAGTTAATAACATTGTAGTGTAGGACTGTTGGTGGATTTTCAGAACTTTATGTAATACAAAATTAGCTCTAACTGTATTTGGATCTTGCAGGTGCGTAGATTTGCAGAAGCATTCTTCTGTCTTGAGCATCCTAGGCAAGCTGCCCTTGCCTATCAAGAACTACAGTGAGTAGCCTTTTGAAGTACAGAATACGTAGAACATAGTACTATTATTCGGTATGTTATGTTGTATAGAAATACTCTCTTGCAAAAATACTTACATAACTTCAAGAGAAACCTAATGTTGTAGAGATTTGAAGTTTGAAAATGAAGAACATAGTGTAATTCAAACGAGTAATGGAATGATTTTTCTATTAAATAAGTAATTAGTGGAAAAGCATCTACTAAAGGGAGTTAAATTACCGCTAATTTCTTTTAACATAAAAATAAATAGTTCTATTTTTTAATGTAGGACTACCCCTTTTTTTTCAGTGCTCAGAGTCACCTACAAATGTGTGCAGCAATCAAAAGCACCTCCTTCTGCAGTTCTCTTCCACCCCTCCCTATTGAATGCAGTGAACTAGATGGAGATACGAACTCCTTGCCTATAATCTTTGAAGATCGGTATTTAGATTCAGTTACTGAAGGTAAACACACCCCACAATGCAGTTTTATTTTTGAAGAAAAGGGTAAGAATTATATAATAACTAAGTATTTCTCTTGACATTTCTTGTTGGCTTTGAAGGAATACATTTGCTTTCTAGGTAATCTTTAGATTGAAGTTGTGAGGATGTGTAAAATTGTATAATTACTTGTGTTTTATAGCTTCAGTTATTTGCATAATCTCATTGTAAACAATCCCTTTTTTTTTTTCCCTTTTTTTGGTAAAAGATATGGATGTACCCTGGTTGGTAGTTCAGAATCTTCCAAGGTCAGAGTCCAATAAACTGGATAAATTTGAAGCTGAAGAAGGTTTTGTTGCTGGATTTACTAGCCCAGAATTGAAAATAAGACCTGCAGGTGCCTCCAGCCTTTGGCATTCAGAAAATGAAAAGATGCTAACAAAGACTTTGAAAGGGAAAAGTGAAGATGCAAATAAACCCAAAGTTAAGGTTACTAAGCTCATGAAAACAATGAAACCTGAAAATACAAAAAAAGTCGTAAAGCAGAACTCTAAGGACTCTGTGGTTTTAGTAGGCTACAAATGTTTGAAAAGCGCAGCACTGGAAGATGCCTCTAAAAGCCCAGAAGGCAGGCCTTCATGCAATACTAATGAAGGGCTGGACCCTACAGTAAGTGGATTTCCTTGTGATACAAAGACCTGCACCAGGCAAGCAAGTCAAAGAGAATTTGTGTGTTTGTCATCTGGAACTGAGGAAAAGACTGCCAAGACTGAAGGTGTTCAACCAAGTCAGGGTAGCCCTGTGCACTGTGAAAATGTGGCTATTTTTGGTAGACTTACTATCTCCCAGGCAGGCCCTGGAATTGTACAAGTAGATAGTGCTCTACAACCCAGAGATACACTTGAAGGTTGTCACGGAGGTCAGCCGGCTTCCTTGGGAGTTAGGACAATTGAGGTCAAGCCAAGTAGTAAGAATCCCTATGAAGGTGAGAAAGTAACTGTTCATATTGGATCGTGGGCTGAGTTTCCACAAGATGGAGTGCAAGGAGAGAATCTGCAGACACCCAATATTCAAGCTTCAGAATCTGGAAATAAATTGCATTCAGGAGAACCAGTGCTTGAAAAGGAAGATGTCCATGAAAAAAGCTTCCAGCACACCAGTGATGTCTTGATAAAAATAAAAAATAATCAACCTAGTTTATCTACAAAAGAAAAGCAACTTTCTGTAAGCGGGGATGTCACTAAATTACCAGACGTAAATGTGACATACGCCTCTTCCAGGTTTTCAGATTCTGGCATAGAAAGTGAACCAAGCTCTTTTGCAACTCTCCCCAACCCTGACCAGGTTTTTGAAAATGTTCAAGGGCAAAATGCATACAATGCTGAGAGATTATTTCCTCAACTTTTACTGAAACCAGACTATGCTGTAAAAAATGCATTGGAAAGCCATTGTACTGAGAGTACCAGTGCTGTAAGTGAAATACAATCATCCTTGACATCCATAAATTCTCTGCCTTCAGATGATGATGAACTGTCACCTGATGAAAATTCAAAGATAACTGTAGTTCCTGAATGCCAGCTAAGTGACAGTAAAACTGTACTGGATCTCGGAGCAACTGACTTGTCAAAATGTGATGACAGTAAAAAATCAAATACCAATTTGCAGCAACATTGTGTTGTATTTTCAGGGCATTCAGATAACAAAACTCTGTCTATACATTCCTCGCTCTCAGGAACAAAAGAACTTTTACACTTAGATGTTTCAGAGGAGGTTACATCTTCTGATGTGAAAAGTAACAGCCCACAGGCAGACCTTGGCACAACCTGTATGGACTCTCAGGTCCTTGAAAGGTATTGTAACACTACAGAAGACACAGGTAAATTGCATTTAGAAATTACTTGCATGGGTGAGCCATCTGTTCTTTCAGGTTCTTCATCTGTAAATGCAGGGTATGAGGTTGAAAAACCAAATGAAGGAAAATACAATGAGCCTTTAGAACTCAAGGAGGCAACGGAAGAACTGTCAACAGCTAAAAGTGACACTGGTACAGATAATCCTTCTCCAACCAGTAGCACTGATATAGTAAAGCAGGGGCTCGTAGAAAACTATTTTGGCTCTCGAAGCAGCACAGATATTTCAGATATTTGGCCTATGGACAACAGCAATCCCGTTAGCCCTCAAAAAGAAGCATATGAAAAACAAATTATTTGCTCTTCCCAGCAAGACGATGAAGAAGAGGAGGATCAAGAAATGATTGAAAATGGGTATTACGAAGAAGCAGATTATGGTATATTAGATGGAGCTTCTGGTGCTGGCCAAGATCCTGACTTAGCAGAAGAAAGAGCCCTGAGGTCTGAAAGGATTGATAGTGGGCATCTGCGTGATGGAATGACCGTGCCTCCCGTCTGTACTCCTGGTTGTCTGTCTTTTCCTTCTTCTCTGAGAGACTCTCCTTGCAATGTTATCTGTTCTTCAAGGAATAAATCTGATGCAATTACACAGCAGCCAGGCAGCACATCTTACAGCTCAGCTTCGCCTGTTTCCTGGTATGAAAGCTCCCCAAAGCCTCAAATGCTAGCGTAAGTGATTGTTTTAAAACAAAGTTTATTTGCTTCTGGAAATGATGTTAATATAGTACAAAGGGGGAAAAGAAGCGTGGTTAGGCTTCAGAGAGCCCCCAAGACTGTGGCTTGTGGATTCTGCACATTCAAGTAGCATCGCATTTTAGATATTCAGATAAAAAATGTGTTAGCACAGAATTCCTTAAATCAGTTACATTGTAATTTCACGTGGTTTGACAAACTTCAAGCAAAATACACATATTTTGTTCCTTTGATTACATTCCTTTTTTAAAAAATAAGCATTCAACTGAAAAGTGATATTGTAATGGTGTTTAATGAAATGGAAGCTGTTAAAATAGCAAGCATAGGAAAATATGCTTTAAGTTTAAAAACATGAAAGCAAAAAAAAATCTGTAACTTACTGTCCATTCTAACTCATTATAAAGCTGTTTGACAATATAGCCCTGTTTTTTGATCTTAACAACGTAACATCTCAGAGACTACAGTGCTATAATTACACTAAGGTTGGGATACCAGGAAGGCCAAATTTAGAGCAATGTCAGGAATCCCAGATGCAAGCATAACAGTTTCCCTGATAACTCCTCCTGCTACCAGAACATGGCAAGCAGCAGCATAATGTGTTGTAGTGGAAGTAAAATGTTGCTGTCACAATGAAGCAAGGTTGGAAGGTAGATAAAGACCAGATAGTTTGAGGTTAGCAGTTGAGTACAGAAGGAAGGTGCTAGCGATTGTGGAGGAACCAAGATTAGAAGTGAGAGGACAGAAAAGCACCTTTGAAATAACAGTGAGTTATTGCTGTGGTATAAGAAGGATGAAAAGCAAAGACTGTTTATGGCATTCTGAAAGAAAGGGGCAATGGAGAGTAAATCTGGTGCTTGGCCTTGGGGAGAGCAGTCTTATGGATTGTTGGATCACTGATTCCAGAGGTCAAGAGCTGCATCTTAGAGAATTAACTTTGGTCCATCTCAGTCATTAAGCATTCCTGCAGTACAAACTAAGTAAACTCTGCTGCGGAGGGTGAGATAAACTGACCACAGTGGCATCTTGCCAGTTAGCGAGCAACGAGCTAAAGAAAAAGTTGGGCAACCAGAGAATGGAAAGTAGAATGGGAGGAAAACAAGAAGCCAGTGAAAGAGGGCAGGTTGCAGAGTGACACTGTGAGGGATCATGCCGAACAAACAACATAAGGAGGGAAAAAAGCATAAAGCTTTTGGCACAAAGCAAGACTGCTTGAAATATTTCAGGCAAAACTGATAGACAGTTAACTGTGTAGGAAGTTCATGTACAAAGAAACCGTGGGAAGGGATAGAAAGGAAGAGCACAAGGAGCTCCTGGCATGTGGGAGACTCAGCTATTAGAAACTGTGATGCGAGCCTGTAATAGGTAAGAGATCAGAGCTCTAGATGTAGTTTCCTTCTGAAGAAAACACCAATTACTCAGCCTACAAGAGAGATTTTATGGTGAGCAAAGACGGTACTGACTCCAGCCCTCTGCTGATCTAGCAAATAGTTTTTAAGTTTGGCAAGAATTACAAAAACTCATTGGAAATCTTTACGTCGACTTTAGATCAGGTTATAATTCCAGTAATATTGATATTGCATTTAAACAAACCTGTTGCTTACTTAAGACCAGAACAAAACCTGAAATTCCGTGTTTTCAGAAATATTCCAGTTAGAGATTTTCAAAGGAGAGAAGAGTCAAGCTTGGGTTATGGATTTTGTTATAGAGGACAAGGGACTGTAGAAAGCTTGAAATGAAAAAATATTTTGAGGAACTGGTTTATTTTGTGAAGAGTCATTTGATAATTTTTTTTTGTTCGTATCAGTCGTGTAAAGACAAAAGCAAAAAGTCAGTAAAAACTCTATCCTAGGAGATCTTAAATTTGTCTGGCAGTAGTAAATGTTTCTTTATCATAAATATTGTTCCATTTCAGCTTCCTTCAAGCTAAGGAAGAACTGAAGCAACTTAAACTTCCAGGATTTATGTACAGTGATGTTTTCAAACTGGCCTCTTCAATACCTTACTTCAGTATGGAAGAGGATGACTGTTCAGAAGAAGGAATACATCTTATAGTCTGCGTCCATGGCCTAGATGGTATGCTGGGGAATATGACACTGAGTGAGATAGCAGGTCAGATTACCAGTCAGGTTTAGCTTTTGTTATTTGAACTCTGAACTGAGTGCTTCTGGAACAGGTTCACTTGAGGGAGATGGGAATCTGACGTTGTACAGTTACATTTAACAGTGTGTTCCAGAAGATCACTTGAATTGAGAATTTTATATAACATTTGTTTTGAGTAAATGTTTCTTCTGCATTAACCCAGTTTATGCTATAATTCACACTAGGTATATCTTTCAGTTTTTATGTCATCTAAGTATTTGTCCGTACTGTGGAAAGAGAACAGAGTTAGTGACAAAACGATTTTGTTTAGAATTTGTAATGCTACATTGTCAAGGAAAATAAGAAGTATGCGTATTGTTAGGAAAAAAAATTACATATAAAATGCAGTCAAGTGTGTATTAAGTTTTAAAACGTTAGATCACAGAATCACAAAATGGTTGAGGCTGGAAGGGACCTCTGGAGACTATCTAGAAGAATTCCCCTGCTCAGCACAGGTTGCCCAGTGAGATTCCTGAGTATCTCAAGGACGGAGACGGTACTGTAATAAAAATGAGAATATCCCTTGATAAATGAAAGAATATAGGAAAATTTAAATAGTGTAGAATAGAGCAGCATAGAATTGAACACTGACAGGCATGGGGCATCAGTCACGTCTCCAGGAAGCCCGTACCAGTGTTTGATCACCCTCATGGTAAAGAAATTTTTCCTAACGTTCAGTCTGAGCCTCCCCTGACACAGATTTGTGCTATTCCCAGTCATCCTATCATTCATTACCAGGGAGAAGAGGTTGGCACCCCATTCTCCATTTTCTCTCCTCAGAAAGTTTTAGAGAGCTGTGAGGTGTCACACACACTCTTAGACTCCTTTTTTCCAAAGTAGACTACCCAGGTGTCCTCAGCCTCTCTTCATTAGGACATGCCTTCAAGCCCTTTCACCAGCTTTGCTGCCTTCCTCTGGTTGCATTCAAGCTTGAATATGTTCACCTGCTTTTAGTTCAAAATATATGGGCACACCGAGAAATAATGTCTGCTCTAGTTAGGTTATTTCACGTCATTCTGCCATCAACCTTTTTGTCTCATATTGAGAAGCTTCTTCAGTAACAATGCAGGAAGACCTAAGAGAGCAATAGATAGACTGTTGGGCTGGGCTGAAGTTGCACAGCTGTCTTACTAGTTTTTCAAATTCCTAATTAAAAAAAATCAAAATAATAAAATGACTTTTCCTTCTGCCATTGGACAGAAAGTAGCCATGGTTCTAAAACTGAACTCAGAAATGTTTCTTCTTCCTTGTGTAAATGTTTGTGTGCTATAGTGTCCCTAGAGTTGACACAAAAGATAACTTGGGCATAAAAACTGCTGTTAAAAAAACATTTATTTGAAGCCTTTGAACAATCCACATAGATAGATTTGTCTTCCCAAACTTGAAGTTTGTACAAATTATTTCCTCTTAATGAGGGGTGGGGTTTGTTGTTTGTTGTTTTCCTTTATGGCAGAAAGATTATCCTTTTTCCAAAGATATGCATGATCACTGATATAGAGAAATCTTCAGGACTCTGGTTAAACTAGCTTTAGTTGTCTTGTGTGCCCGTCTAAAGGTATGTTTATCCGCTGATGGCCTAGTTTGCCTTTTTACCCTATGAAAAACTTTACAACTTGCCCTTATCCCTTGCTGCTTCACTGAAATCTTTTAAGCTAGCTTTGAGTTCTTTAATTGACTCTTATCAAAGTTAATTAGGTTTTCAGGAATTTAATGTTCACAGTGCTATGTAAGTGCTGGATGCTAAGACAAAATCAAACATGACTTCCTTGCTGTTTTAAAATGATATCTGTAATTGAATGTCATTTTTATAGACCATTTTGTCATTGCATTTGACATTGGAGTTTATCTTCCCGAGTCTCACTGAATTTTAATTAGGTCTGAGAATATTATTAGCTGTGTTTAAATATAAAGTTGTGCCATACGTTCATTTCGGAGCTCTAAATGCTTTTTATTGCGAGTTCGCTTTGCAGTGTCTAACTGTTGATTGTTTTTCCTCTTTAGGTAACAGCGCAGATTTAAGGTTAGTGAAGACTTACATTGAGCTGGGTCTGCCTGGAGGGAGAATAGACTTCCTTATGTCCGAAAGAAATCAGGTATTTGCCAACAACAAAAGAATTTTTGTAAAGCAGTAAACGCTGTACACTTTCAGACATGTTTATTTAATAGCATTATTGTGTTACAGTTTACCATGTTCTATGTATTTTATTGTTTTCTCATAGAATCCGTGATTTGCTCTGTGGCTTACATTCAAGTGGTTACAAAACTTAGTAAGATAACAAAGCAAATATAGAAGGAGTAATATTTGTTGCTGCCATTTTGTTGTGTGTACCGATATCTGCTAAGTTTTCAGCATTATCAGTTAGGACTGTAGATAAAATACCTTTAAGTGGTAGAAATAGTAATGGTAGAAACTTGCATGGCAAGAAGGGAGATGTGTTATTTTACAAGTGACACTGAATTAACATTGAATTAGCTTTGTCTTAAATTTTTGTGAACTTTATTACTTTCAGATAAAGTAAACTTGGAAAAGCATGGAAGACCGCTTTTGACATGGTTTTTGGTTTGTTAGATATTTTATTAGATGTACTTCAGGGAAGCATTAGAACAAAGTCTCTACAGTGACTCAGAGGACAGGTTCAGTCAGTGCAGTGGCGTGTTTCTGCAGATAGCTGCTCGGGTGCTTTGAGAACAGGCTGGGCAGGCCCTGAACCATGCCTTCTCTTCTCTAGTCTCAGAATTTTTGACAGTCTTTAGTTCTGGGATTTAGGAATTCCACTGAGACCACTGAGACTAATAGCTACTGATGGATTTTTCTCCTTTCTGTTGGCTGATTCTTTTTTTAGTGTTTTTACTTTGAGTTTCCATACTGAACAGTTGAGATTCTTTCTAAAGGTCACATATATGAATAATTCAGTTGCAAATGGTGACATTTAAACCAATCCCCCTACTTCTTGTTTTTTTGGGGGGAAAAGACAAAAAACAAAAACTAGTCAATAAGCATTCCCCATTTTTTGCTTCATTTAATCAAATATTTTATAAACAAGTAGAATTTCTCCCTCTTCAGGAGGCAGCTGAAGGCCTAGTTCATGCAGTATTTCTCAGGTACATGTGAAACAACTTCTGGACATTCATGTTATCTGTCTCTGCCCGTTTTCTAACTTCCTGTCTTTTAAAATAGGTTGGTCAGAACTTCATAGGGCGTTGATGATGCTTGTGCACCATGAAATTACAAAATGCAATATCGATATTTTCTGTTCTCTCCTGATGTTTGTAAAGTAAATTATTATATAGAACATGGATATAGAGTTTATTGTTTGCATGTATACTTAGAGCTGTTTTTCCCTATGTAACATTGTTTTGCATTTCTTGCCTTTTTATCACCCAGTCATGCAGTAATATAACGTTCTTCTGAAATTCTGGTCAGTTCTAGAATTGATTATCCTGGATGTTTGGTTTTGTCTACAAACTCTGACATCTCATTATTCTCTTTCTTCCCTTTTTCAGACCACTTATCAGTATGTTGAATACTGCAGACTTTAGCACAGATCCTTTGGAAGTTTTAGACGTCCTTTGCCTACCTCTTTTAAATTTCGTACTGTTAATCACTGCAGAGAATTGGCAAGGAATTGGGAATTAAAGGTTTTGTTGTTGTTTTGAATAGGCAGCACTTATGTAGACTTTCTGCTGTTGCACTGCTTGTCTCATATTTCTATGTCATGGGCAGTGTGATTTAGTTTTGAAAGTTTGGTTTTCAGTTTTGCTGCAGATAAGATTATACATAGAGGGAAGCCTTAGAAGTAAAGCTGACTGTGTCATGTTGATAAGATTTGTTTTGGTGTGTTAGAAGAAAGTAGTGTCGTAATGAAATGTTTATCACTTTATTCCATGTTACAGGAAAAAAACTGAAAAAATGAGAATACCTAGCTGTAGTGTTTGTATTCAAAGTTAACATGAATTTGTGTTCTGTTGATCAAAACACTGCGGAATAAGAATTCAGACTGCAGAATGTATATTGCTGCACTAGAAAACACAGTTATTTTTTTTTATTTCTTTTATTTTACAGAATGATACCTTTGCTGATTTTGATTCCATGACAGATCGCCTTTTAGATGAAATTATACAGTATATACAGATTTATAATCTAACCCTTTCAAAAATCAGGTAATATCTGTTCTGTACTATTTATAGAAATAAACTCCAAAGTAGAGTCCTGTGTTGTTCTGAACTGTGATGCTCAGAAGCAGGCCACAAGAGAGAAAGGAAAGAGAAATTCATGGAGCGGGAGGAATAAGGCAAAGGAGGACAGAGGAGAGGGGGGAAATGAAACCACAGTAAGCAAGCTCACTTGGTCCCGGTAGTGGTTGTAGGGCAGAGTGGGTCATGCGTTACATTTCAGGAACTGCTGCCCTGTACTGCCTTAGAGATCCTGTGTGGTGGTAGCATTCTGTAGTGAAACAGATAATATTTTGAGAATGTAGAAGGCAACCACAAGAATGCTATTTCTAGACAAAGTTAGCTTTGTTACTGATTTTAGTCTCTTCACCAAGTAGGTATGGCATATTGTTTAGATTGTCATTCCTATAGGAAAGTTCAGCCTAACCTGTGGCATTAAAGGGCAACTGCATGAGGAAAATATTTCATTTTTTTGATTGTTTTCTATTGTTCCATCTGCTAGAAAGCATGTTTTACATCTTAACGTAGAGTGTAGTATATGCATTCCTCTTCCCTTTTTCAATTATTCTCAGGGAATACCTGTTCCGTTCATATCTCACTGTAGAGTGCACTGCTGGCAGACTTCATTACTAAGCTGTGTTAGTTTTTTGATAGATGGAAGGAACAAGTTAAAGTTTGACATCACCCATTTGTTTAGACATTCTCTTATAATGCATCTGTAGTATTTTTTAATTCATCAGTCGCTGTTACTTATCCTACAGGTTTCTGTGTAGTCATGTGTTTGGTAAGCCTTGTCCAGCTACAGAAAATATCTAACATGTTTAAATGTAATCTCACATTTTAAAGAAGTACTTCTATTTTGAGATTTGACATGGCGAATTTTGTTTAACGTGATTAGAAGCAATCAAAACATGATGCAATTGTGTGTGTGTGACACATACTGCATGTGAGCTCCTTCAGCATTGCAGAGTTTTGTACTTGCTGATACCTCTCTTATCCTGTGGTCAGAAGGCTGTAATGGAGGTACCCAGTTATCTTCCCATTATGCGTATCTGAGAATTGAAGTCTCTTTTGGTTTGTAAATATTTTTTCAGTTTTATTTATCGCCTGTCACCTGAATGAGAAAAAGAATTACATTTTTTATTTTAGTTTCCTTTTCAAGATTTCCACTTGTCTTTGGCTGTCACAAAGCAGAAGTCTCCATCTATCAACTTTTGCTTTTCTTAGGAGGAAGTTAAGCCTATCAGCAAATCCTGCAGCTGTTTCCTCATAGCTGTATGAGAGATCTTTCAGAAGGTTGTGCCTGTATGCACGCTCTTGAAGAGATGATCCAGAATGCCCAGAAAAACACTTAAGAAAGCCTCTGTTTGAATAGCCAACACTTTCCTACCTCATTTTGACTGTCCCACTGTAGAGAAAGTGAGCTTAGTTCTAGCTGGTCATGCTCTCCTGAATGGTGCTAGATCTCTTCCTGAAATCAATCTGTGTAATAAAATATGTTCTCTGTACAAGACGTGCTGAGTTAAATTAGAAATTAGTCTCCAGACTTATAATGATTTCATAAGGCAACAAGGACTGGGCCGCCGCCTTCTTTAGAAGGTCCCTCTTCTAAATTCAAGATCTTGTTATGGGCGAAAGGAAATACTCCTTCTATGTGTAAAATGTTTTGTATAACAAAACATTCCTAGTATCTGTGTGTTAGGCTCTCCTTCCAGCACATCTGAGTCCTAAGATTGGTGATTTACTTCTTCCTTCAGCAGAATGGAGAAGAAAGGGTTACTGTGGGACATCAGCATCCATTGAGTCTGCCTGGGTTTATTTTATCCTATTTTTTGTCTGTATTTTTGCCCACATGTTCTTTCTTTTCATTGTTTCCCAGTTACTTAATTTTTCTGTTACCCTAAACACTGTTTTTATTTCCTGACTTATGCTTCTGCAGTGCACATTAATTGACTGCTGGGGACTTCAGGCATATATATCTGTCTGCACTCCATCACGCCACATTTTATTCTGGTGATGCACATTTCAATCCCCCCAGAACAACTACATGTTGTTGTTAGAAACTGTAGTGCAAATAAGCTGCTTTAGGCCTGACTTGTTCCCGTGCTGCTAGACAATGGTTGTCTCAGCTAAAATAAACTCAGATTAGCTCAGGCCAAGACAAGTCAAGAGAAACCAGTCAATGCAAAGCATCATGGCTTCAAGTAATAGCAAAATCGTTCTCAGTGCTCTACATCTTTGTACTGAGATAAGAAAAGGTACTCCTTGTGCCATCGGAACCCAGAGCCATACTGTATTGTCAACTTAATGAATATTTGGTACTGCTAAAGCTAATACTTGTTACTACACCAGTACACCATCCAATATATGCATTAGTTTTCTTTGAACAAAATTGTACTCAGACTGTGACTAGGAAGCATGAACTAGAACTTCCATTCAAACTAGCAGCAATTTATTTCATAAAAAATCTAGTGAATAAAGAATGACCAAAAAAAAAAAAACCCACATAATTTTTCATGCTATGCATGCATTAGAACACCTACTCTCTAGTCAGACTCTGGGCTTTGTCTAGCCCAGTCAACTATCTCTCGTGGTGCTGTTTAGGGAAAGAGTACAAGCAGAGGACATACAACAGATGTACCCTATTGTGGTTATACCATTTGGCACTTTAGAAAGTTCCTAAGCTTGAGATTGTTTCAGTATATTTTTAGTTTTGGCTTTTGATGGACATTTTTTTCTTTTTGTAAATTTTCATACTTAAACACGATCTTTCATTTATTAATACAGCATAAAGAGGTTTTACTCTGTGTAGTTTTTCAGTACTATCTGAATTTGGAAACTTGGGACATAAAGCAAATATAAATACTGCAGTGTAATTGTATTACTTTAGCGTTATCTTGTCTTCAAAAGACAGTAATGTTGCCACCTGCTGTTCAGAAATGCATTGGTATTGCAGGGCATCCCACAGTTGCAGGTATCTGAAACAACGAGTAGGATGGCTTACATTTTCATCTTACACTTTCCAAAGCTTTTTTCCTCACACTAGATTTGAAGAAATCCTTAAGCCTTTCTCTGTTAGAAAATAATATTAAAGGTTTATTGTATGTTCACCTATAACTTGTGATTTCAGTACAGTGTGTTACAGTAACTTTCTAAATCTGTACAAATTAAGAAGAGTTCAGTCTTTGAGATTTGTTCCCGTAGCTAATTGCAAGCATGTGTTTTCTTCTCAGATGAGTGTTTCATGTTTCTAAAATTTTGATTCAGATATGCCTATATTCTTGAGGATCATAGGATTGAGTGGTGTACCGCTTTTTTCTCCCGTTATGAAATTGACCTTTCTTATGGTACAGTACAAGAGTTTTTCATCCCTTTATGCCATTTAGTAAATAGTGGCTGAACTGTCAGCAAACTGTCAAGAGAATATCTCTGCTGAGGTTCCGATCTTCTTTAGAAAATAACTTCTTTACAAGAGCAGTAACTGTGATGCAGATCATCTACAAAATGAACTTAGTCAATTTCTGCAGACACCATTTGTTCCCCCCAAAATATCTGTGGTTTTGGTTTTCTTGCATGGATGCCATGATTTACATAGAATTTACAAGAGATTTACATTTACATAGATTTACAAGAGAATAGTTTCAAATTTTAGCATTCAAGGGAATCAGCAACTCAGTATTTTCAGTCAGCTAGATAAACACAGCAAGCTGTGGCAAAGAGTTTCTGATATTGCAGCAATTTCAAAAATCTAGTTGTGAAAGTGGCCAGAAAGAATATACACATACTGTTAAACTGTGTCTTAGTAAGGAACAAATAGCCCATTCTGTCATAGAAATGTACAGTTCTGTCAGAGTATAGGAGTGACCCAGCCATTCTGTAGCCTAATGTTTGAATTTTTTCACTTCGCTTTAAATTGGAATTTTCATAGTTAATAATTCTTGGTCAGAAAAAAAAAGGATAGTCAAGTAACTTTTTAGCAATATATTTTATACATATTTGTAACTTTAGCTATTTTGAATGAAGTGATAAAAGGAACATTGGAATAGTGATAGTATGAGTATAATGTTGGGGCAATGAAGTGACCTAGCCATGGTAGTTCTACCATAGATTTCCCAGATATTTTTGGATGGTTGCCTGTTTTCTCCAAGTCCTGAGATTACCTTTGTAAGACAGAAAGACAGCTTTTTTTTCATCTAATTTTGTCGATCTCATCTGTACCATATCCTCTGTAACTTGGTACCTAAGATAGGGTGGTCCTTACCTCTGCAGGGGTCTGCAATCATAACTGCATAATAACTAGAATTGCTTTATTTTATAATGTTCCTGCTAAAGAAATGCTTTGTACTGTTTTCCAGGTATGACAGGAGGCAACTCAGATCGAGTAATAATTATTCTTAGAGCTACGTCAAGTTAGAGAGTCCCATCAGTCTTCACTCTAACTTGATTAACCAGGCAGACAACTAAATATAATGTTCTCCTGGTAGACGGGTGTCTTCAGTTGTCTACCTCAACCTGATAATCATTTCTTTTGGTCAGCTAAGCAGATGTGAGATGTTCCTTCTATTTTAAAATGTTCGGATTTAGTTAAGTAATGTTTTTCCCATTTATAGGGATCCAGTTTTGAAATCCTCCAACAAGTTCATTCAGTATGTATATATTATACTGAATGCCATCAGATGTTTAAGTTGTGATTTATTCAATTACGCACAACTCAAAATATTTTCTGAATACTTAGTGCTAGGGGAAATACACCCAGCAATAATCCCGGGTTTGAGTGGGAGGATAGTTTGTTTTCAGCAGCCTTCAAAAACAATTTGTAAAATGACTGTAGAGAACATGTTTTTAATGAATTTGTGTAGCCTGGGAGATACAGGCAAGCTGTGTTTCTATAATTGCCTAAAATAAAGGCTTTTCAATGGAAGCTTTTCATTATTTTTTTTTCCTGTGCTCCTTCAGCATTTTATGACAGCAGTTTTATTTTTTTCTCTGTAAAAGAAAAAAAAAAAGAGATTACCATCAAATTCTGTTTTTATTTTTGAACAGCTTTATTGGCCATTCACTGGGCAATTTAATAATTCGTTCAGTGCTCACAAGACCTCGATTTAAATATTACCTCAACAAACTTCATACCTTCTTGTCACTGTCTGGACCACATCTTGGTACTCTCTACAACAGCAGTGCTCTTGTTAATACAGGTAAAATATTATTATTGATAGTATAAATTCAGGGGAAGTTTTGTCTTCAAATGCGTTTAGAGTTTACAAGTGGGGAGTAGGGTTATAAAAATAAAGTATCGATAGAAGGATGTGCCTAAGATGGTTGGTGTGAGTTTTCCAGTATGTTTTGATTCAGGTTTTTTTTTTGTTTGTTTGTTTTTTGCTACACCTTACAGAAACTCTTGCTTTAACGTACTGAATTCAATTTATTATAAACTGAATTTTAATATCTTTAATCTGCAAAACAACCAGGTAAATGCACTAAAACTATGTATGTTTTTTCTGAAGACTTAACTGTAGCTCTAGCAGAACTCTAGCAGAAACTGCTTTGCAAATAAATTCTAGAAAGTCTTTTTAGATAGTGCACATTTTGTAAATAAATTAAGGATGAAAACTTGTTTCTGAGTTTACCACTTGCCTTGAAGGGCACGAAACCAAGCTGAGTAGCCCTTATTTTCACTAAGCATAAATATATTCGTTAAACTGTTAAGAGTACACTCTAAATCATGAAGAAAATGTACTTATTTAATGGCAGCTCATTTATTGTTTTATTGTTTCATACAAAAATTATGAGAAATAACTTTCGGCTCACATACGTTGAGGTTAAAAAAAGTTGACAGGAATTGTTGGCCAATTGGAGTGCGTGTTGGAGACTATCAGAGCATACCCTTAAGGATTTTGGAAAATACCAAGATAATAACAAGTAATGGTATACTAATCTAAAGTACTATATCAAATGTATATAGTACTGGTCTTCAGGGAATCACTACTGAAAAATAACTATTTCCCTAAGAGTTGAATCAGCACATAAAAGCCAGGTAGCCAGTGGGCTTTCCTCATTGTCTAATAAAGAGGGTACAAAATCATAGAAAATGTAATATTATTATTTTTGCCCCAGAAAATTCTGCTTTCTTTTTTATATCTCCTAATTATTTTTTATTATTTCAATTATTTTAAAAAGTTGTTTTCAGAAAGCTGAGAGTGCTTGTTGATCAGTTTACGTATTTCAACATCAGAATGTTCTAATAAACATAACATAATATAATCTGTAAATTATTAAAATAGAGTTTGAATATCGCCTTATGGCTAACATTGATAAATTTTCACTTTTTAAAAGTATACTCATTTTTGTAAGAGGGTATTTACTTTACTAGAAGTAATGGTCTTCATGCTTTATTATATGCATAGACAATAAATCTAATGAAGAAAAATTTAAAACGTCTTTGGGTGTGGCAGTGCTGACATGAAAAATAAAATAGCAACATATGAGGGGCTAAATACATAGATGCTACATATTTTATATATGTCTAATTACTTTTAATATATTATTATGGATTATATTCATGTTTTGCCTTACAATATAGGACTGTGGTTTATGCAGAAATGGAAGAAGTCTGGGTCTCTGTTGCAGCTGACGTGTCGAGACCATTCGGATCCGCGACAAACATTCTTATACAAGCTTAGTAAAAAAGCAGGTAAGCTTTGTTAATGTTTGTTATATTTTAAAGACAATTATGCATAAATGTGAATAGGAAACCTAGAAAACATGTTTCCACCAAGTTCATTTTTTTAGTTTAAGTTATATTGGGTTTAGTTTCATATTTTTCAAGTAAACAGTAAATCGTCCTTTTTTTTTTTTAGAGGTGGACCGTCAGATTGAGACTTTCCTTCCTCACTAATGAGCCTAAGTTCTAAGTGCAACCACTATGCTATATATGTCAGCTCCCTCTTGAGTTACTGAAGTTAGTTACTGCAGTGCGATGAGTCAAGTACAGCCACGCTTATTTAAGATTACCTGTTTATGTATCTCTTTGCTTATCTATTCTATAAATATAAAATTCTGCTTTAAAGTTTCTGATGACTGATCTTTTCTTTCCTCGTTAGGGTGGACAGAGAAAATAAAACCTTCTTTTGATAAAGGAAGGACAAGTTGTTCTTAGTATAAAAGCTAACCTCCACCCCAAAATTAGCTTATTCATAATATATCATTAATACCATTTTCTCTGGTTTGAGTATTCTTATGTCAGATGTTGGCTGAGAGTCAGCTTTGGCTGTGAATAATGTTCCAATTTGGGGTTAGTTTCCATTAAACATTATAAGGTTTACTGAGTATTCATTTGAGAGGTATTTTTAAACGTGTATCAGCCAAGCGGTTGTGGAGCCCAAGATGCTCATGTTTTGGGGAAATCTGGGCACATTTCTCTGTCAAAAGGTTTGTAGGTTGTCGCAGCTGAAATCTGCTTGAGAGCTTTGGGCAGGAAAAGACTGACATCTCGTTCCTGTGATGTTTGAATCCACAACTTGTATGACAAGAGACAGAAAAGAATAAAATGATAAATATATTATGAATAAATTCCCCCCATCTGTATCATGTAACTGTTCCTTTGTACAGCATCAGTCTGTCTGACATTATTTGCTAAATGAATAGTCACACAGAACTTACTCCTCTCTAGTTCTTTGGGTTTTCTACCTCCATTTTCCTTCAATGTAAAAATCTTTTGGTAGGAGTTTTTTAAAGCAACTAGTAAAAAACTAACAAGTTTTCCTAACAGTTGCAGTTGTTACAGTGCCTGATATTGGTGCTTTGTAATTCATTCTTTTTGTTAGAAAAGAAAGAATGACCTTAAAATGTTAACTTGTTAACAGCCTCTAACAACCTTAAAAAGCCTACTTTGAGATTATCTTTGAGAATTCTGAAAACTTGTGTAACAGGTTTACACATCTAATACACACAGGAATGTGTAACAGATTTCCCTTCTGGCTGTGACCATTCAAAATTCTATTAAGTTAAAGCTATTTTACTATTACCATAACTGGTAATTGCTAATAAGGTGCAAAATGTAACCTTATCTGCTCATAAAAACCAAGAAGTGGTAGGATAATTCTAAATGAAGAGTGTCTGAGTTTATGCTAATTCCTGAATATAAAGTTGCCTTAAGCACTGGTCACTTTATGTTGGAGGACAATTTCTACCAGCTTTAACCAGAGGAAAATTTAGTTTTCTGATGTTACTTCTACATAACAGTATTTTTTAGAAGTATGTTCTTTGACAAAAATTTTCTTGAAGTTTGCACGTCATGTCTTCAGCAGCCACAATCTGTCCGGAAGTTTCTGGGGTCTTGCAAATGATTGTTAATTTCATACTGTGACAAGAAATTGCAGCAGGTTGCCAGCTTTAATGACATGCAAGCTGTTTAATACAGAAACATTTGCAGCAGCACAGACAAAAAACCACACAAAACGTCTGTTCTCTGTAAACAGAATTTCATGTTGCAGTATTGATTATTCGACCAAAAAAATAGAATTGAATTATTTGAAATGAACTTGATAAGATTTTTAGACACAAAAACAAAATAGATATGGTCATCTACTTTCTAATTGCATGGCTTTTAGACATGAGTACGTTGGTGAAAATGAATACCTCTCATAGCTGAACAGTTGACATTTTCTGTAAAAGTTACAAAATTGTAGGAATGTAGACCTGTCCTCAAAAGGATAACTGGCAATTAGTATTAATATTACTTGAAACCAGTGCATTAATGACTTGCTTAGTATAGCACCATGTTGTGATTCAGTGCGAACTTCAGGAATTTACACAGCTTCTGATTTTTGCTTCCACTTAATCTGTGGATTATGCTCAACTATTTTCCACAAGGGATAATTGCGTTTTCATTTTTACTTTCTAATATGAAATGGTAACATTATCTAGCTTAGGTAATTGTAGATGTTTACTGCTATATCACTAGAGTAATAATGAGAAGGGTTTGGGATGGTCGGTTGCTTTTTTAAAAAAAAAAAAAAAAAGATCGAAGAAGGATGTGCGTTTGATCCCAGTATTCAAATACATAGTTGTTTCCAGTTGGAGCACATTGTAATTTTGGTGTGAGGAAGTGGAAAGGCAGTAGCTCCAGTAAAAGAGAGATGCTTTCAGGTGTGATGTGAGGCAGGCACTTCTTGATGTTCTCTAATTCACTTTGTTAGTCATAAAATATGCTCACATTTGCACTTTGTTTTGGCTGAGAAACTCATTTGGAAGCAAATCTCTTCATCATCCCTGTTTACTTCTGAACACAATGAGTGAGCTTCAGCAGTCAATGCATATTTCATCCACGGGATCAGACAGAGCTGGTCCAAAGTAAACTCTCCTGGAAATGGGTGTTATGATGGATGAGAGATTCCTAATACTGACAGGGTTTTTCAACAGTTCTGTTCTTTTTATGCCACAGGATTCAGAAATGTGAATTGCATAGCTGTGGTCTCTTCCAGGATATTTTTGTATTTACGTAGCGAGGCTCAGATTCATATGTCCTAGCTCTTCCACAGGACTTGATTAGTAGAATTCTTATGTGCTTGTTTATCGCATAATCTCCCCTCTTTAAAAATAATGCATTTTCCTAATCTCTGAAAGGAGGAAAGGAAGCTTGTTTGGGTTTCAGTTTATGTCCATGTCAGCACAGGTAGAGTGCAAGCTTGCCAGAGTTCAAGAAGCCTTTGGACAACACTCAGAAATACAGTTTGAATCTTGAGTGGTCCTGTGTAGAGCCAGGAGTTGAACTCAGTGATCCTTGTGGGTTCCTTCCAACTTGGGATATTCTGTGATTGTATGAGATAAACCATGAGTAAGCACGGTTGACATGTCTTCTGCTTTGAGATGTTTATTATGTAGAGGATGTCAGCTTAGCATACTTGGTGCTCTTTGGCTTTGTGGAGGGAAAAAGCTTGAGGAAGCACCTGTTTATAATGAGACTAGAACTGCAATAGCATGGCAGGTGGTAGTGAGGCACGGCGAGTAACTTAATCACTTCTGCTAAGAGGAGGGACTTCCTCACCCTCAGTGTCACTGTCTCAGTGATGATGGAAGAATCTGGAAGGTTCTAAAGGTGAAGGCTTTAGAAAAGTTCTATAAAGTAAAATATTCAAGGCAGAGTTTTAGCTGTCATGCACCTGAATTGATTCTTCTCATTGACAAATGGTTTGAGTTACCTCACACTGTAGGAATCCAAGGGATTGCCAGGCTCTGTATGATTGTATACACCATTTTGACTCTTTCTTGGAATGCCCATCTGTAGTCATGTGGTGTCACATGAACCATGTCAGAATAAATAACTTCAAAACATAAGACTTAGACATTTTTCTTCAAAATAAGCACAGAGACATCCAAAGAAAAAGCATCCTTGAATAGTTAAAACAATAAAATTAGTGTGTATAAAATAGCCTATGTGCCTTTTTTTGTTCCCAATGAAGAATTCCTTCAAGCACTTTCTCATAATGAAAGAATCCTGATGTTTGTCATACCAGAAGTAAAAGCAAGCCCAAGATATTTTTATGAGGAAGAATAAAGCGTAAAAATGAGTCACTGTGACTAAAAGGGGAATGCCTAATTTCTTAAATCATCATGTTCTAAGCCCGCTTTTTTAATGTTGCTTTTATTTGTATTCCATTACATGTGATACTGAAGACAGTCTGCTTAAATGCTGCTCGATGCAGACTGTTGTTCTTCTAAAGATTCCGCAGGATGTTTCTTCTCTCCTCAGGTTGATTAAAAGATCTAGGCCTGAGCCAGCACTGTGCCCCTGTAGCCAGGAAGGCCAGTGGCATTCTGGGGTGCATTAAAAAGAGCATGGCCAGCAGGTCAAGGGAGGTGATCCTCCCCCTCTACTCTGCCCTGTTGAGGCCACATGTACAGGACTGTGTCCAGTTCAAAAAAGACAGGGATCTCCTAGAAGGAGTCCATCGGAGGGTCACAAAGAGGATAAAGGGCCTGGAGCTTTTCCCATATGAGGAAAGGCTGAGGAACCTCGGTCTGTTCAGCCTACAGAAAAGAAGACTGAGGGGGAATCTGATAAATGTTTATAAATATCTACGAGGAAGCGGGGGGCAAATGAATGAGGGCAGGCTTTTCTCAGTGGTCTGTAGGACAAGGTGTAATGGTCTAAAACTTGAACATAGGAAATTCCGTACTGACATGTGGAAGAACTTCTTTACGGTAAGGGTGGCAGAGCAGTGGAACAGGTTGCCCAGAGATGTTGTGAAATCTTCTTCTATGGAGATATTCAAGACTCATCTGCACATCTACCTGTGTGACCAGTAGTGTACCTGTTTTAGCAGGAGGGTTGGACTCGATGACCTCTTGAGGTCCCTTCCAACCCCTGTGATTCTGTGATTTCTTTATACCTCTTTCATAAATGCTACTGGATATTTCTCTAGGGAAAACTTATATAAAAACATACTTAATACAAGATAAATGTAGATTTCCAAAGAATTTACAAAACTATTACAGATTAGCCTGCATAGAATTCCTATCCTTGATTTCTTCCAAATGCATTATTTTCATCTCAGTTAAAAGTTTTGGAACTGGCAGCTGAATCTCTGTGTAGGATTTGCTGCAGTCATTTTTAATCAGATGTCACATGAAAGATTCCAGTGATTTAGCTGATCTGCTGAGACAACATTGTTTTTCAGTGGGCCCAGACCAAAAAATAAAACCAATGAAAAACACACACACAAACACAAAAAAACCAACAACACAGATTTCCTATTTGAAGAGGATAAGAACAAGGATTTAGTTTTGATGCATTTTTTATGTTTTTATAGATTAGCATAATTTTTATTTATCAATTTTCTTTGAAATCTGGGAATCTCCAATACTTTCTCATATGCTGAAGTTGCTCAGCATTGGTGGTTTTTTTTTTAATTGACTTGGTTTGGAAATGTAGCCTTTATCATACAGTCTATAAAATACTAGAAACCTGGGGGACAACCTCTGCTAGAAAGGAAGGATCTTGTGTTGGATGGACTTCACAGCTGGACCCAAGCTGGCCAAACCATAGAGTGAGGAGGTGGCTAAAAGAGCCACTTACATTAGGTGGGCTGTATTGCATCCATGTTTATGTTAGGCATTAGGCCTGGCCCAACTACACTATTGATCGGAATATCAGCGAAGAAAAGGCACCATTCATCTTTAGTTTTTTTAAGCAATGCAGAGGCTTTTCTCCCTTCTGTCAGCCAGAAACTGAGCACTTGATTCATACATCCCTTCCATCCTAAGAAGCTGAAGTTGTAAAGCATACTGGTTTTAGTTTAGAAAGATTACACGTGGGGCTCACCTGTATGTATTAGAATACATGCAGAGAAAAGGTCAGTAGCCAACAGTCATTCTGTGGCTCTATTATAATTTAATTTTTCGGCATTTTTGTGCAAGCTCTTATGAAAAAATCGTGCCAAATTTCAGCTGCAAAAATATTTAATCATTCTTTAGTAATTGTCAGGTGATTCATTATTTCCTTTTTTGCTTTTCTTGTAGGTCTTCATTACTTCAAAAACATTATATTAGTTGGATCTCTGCAGGATCGTTATGTTCCTTATCACTCTGCTCGCATTGAGATGTGTAAAACAGCTTTAAAGGATAAACAATCAGGTAATAAATGTAAAATAAACAGATTACTGAAATGCAAGCTTATAGATCTCAGATTCATCCTATATGATTTTGGGTGCTTAACTGAGACACCTCAGCTATGTCCTTAGACACCTTGGGCTCACTCTGTAGTAACAGAGAGGGAAAATGAAGAGCTGAATTGCTTTCTGATTCCATCCTGTTCTCTTTGCAGTAGATGAGACTGAGACTCAATTTACAGCTTATGAACTTGGCTGAAAGTTAGGTGGGATGAACACAGCCCCTGATGTGGTAATCTGTGAATGGGGAGGGCAAATATCTTTGATTTTTTTTTTTTTTTTTTTTTTTTTTTTTTGAGGGAGCCAAGTTGTAGCTTCAAGCACATGGACTTTATTTAGTTGAGGCTTAATAGTAGCAATGAATGAAAATGCTCTTTTCCATTTTGAGTGCTGATCCGTTGTTGTATTTACTGTTGGGATATCCTAGCACAGTCATATTCTAACATTATATATTAACAAATAAATACCATTTACACAGCCAGCATAATAAACTAATACTGATGAGCGCTTTTTCACTATCAGTGTATAATGAATAAATACATTGTGAGTAAAGTTACTTTTTTCCATGGTATCTGAGGGCATTAAACTTCCTGTATTCAGCCTTAACAGAAAAACAGCATTATACACTCAGTGTTTTTGTGCTGGAACACATTCATTTTCAGTTCAAGGTCATAGAACTGTATTCCTGGTGATTCATACAGAACAATTTTTATTTTCCTCCACAGGACCAATTTATGCTGAAATGATCCAGAACCTGCTTCTGCCTGTTCTTCAAAATAAGGAATGTAATTTGGTTCGTTACAATGTAATTAACGCATTGCCCAATACAGCGGATTCTCTCATAGGGAGAGCTGCACACATTGCTGTTCTTGATTCAGAAATATTTTTAGAAAAATTCTTTCTTGTTGCTGCCCTGAAGTACTTTCAGTAGAGAAGAGCATTGTAAGAGACTTGGCTATTACCTCATTAACAGATGAATCAAATAATGTGTGATATTAAAGTATAGCTGCAGCTGTATTTTAAGAGATATTTATACTTTTTATATGGAAGATAATTTATATCATCCACACTTAGGGCTTTTTAACATCAACTTTACTTTCTAGGTAATGTGGCTGTGCAATATTTTTTTATTTTGTTCTTTTTACTTTTCTATTACTTTTTCTTAATTTGGGGTACCTAATTATTTGGAGATTAAAGCGCAGTGTGTACTCTGTGTGGTTTCTTATTGGCTCTTAGACTACAGAAGTCAATGTTACTTGGCTACACCTACAAGAGGCTTTAGATGCCAGAATTAATTGGATTTTAAAATTCTGATAAGGTTTCACACATGCAATTGTTGTATTTTAGCACTGTAGGAAGTTGAACTGGAAGCAAAGCAAGCTGCTAAAATACTGGATATTTGGAAAAAACTCTATCTGTGAGTCTCACAAAGACCATTACTGAGTTGTCTGTTCTGACGTCACAACATCTTAACAACTTTCTACAAAGTCATTATCAGCATTAGTAAATACGTTACGCCTGTGGGAATATATTTTCTACTGATCTCAAAAACACGTTAGTTTACATATTAAATTTTATTACTGGAACTTTAGTTTTCAGAAGCAAATGGCAACTAAGGGTTTTTGAATGTTTATTGATAGCTGCCTTCAAATAATTGGGGTTTTGCAAACTGTATTAAAGTTGCTCCTTACTCTGTCAGTTCCTCAGATGAACGCGGACTGTTTTACATGGACTTCCTTGTATGTACGTGAAAGAAGTAAATGTTATAAATTTCTGCAATACTTTTATGAATTTATTCAATTTTTAAATATTGTTCAGATGTTTTATTGACTACAAAGTATTGTAAATATAAATCGATACATCTTCACATGGGACGATATTGTAAACTTTACCTGTTCAGTGATGCAGATAAAATGTTTTTGATATACAGGAATGTTCAAGGTCTATTGACTTTCTACTGGTGCTGAATAGCATTAAGTTCGGTTTCTCCTTCCTTCCCTTTTCTCCATTTCAAACAAGAATTCACTAAAGGCGGGGGGGGGAAGGGTTACACGTGCATTCACTAACTGTAATGAACTTTTTTTGAGAAACATAAATTTGTTGTATAATGCATGTTTATTTTTAGCATTGTGTTATTGCATCTGGTGTTAATAAAATGAACAAATGACTCTAATGGAAGCAATTAAAGGAACTGAAATCTTCTGCTAATTACCAAAATCCTGCAGAGGCAACTTTATATATAATTAATAATTTTGTATTATTTGAAATGAATGTAGCAATAATAGTTTGTAATGAAGTAATTTTACATTTTATATGGTTTGTTAATGCAGTCTTTGTAACAACACACTTTCCTCTCTGCAGCTTACAAATTTCAGATGAGCACCTGCAGTTTGGCAATGTGTACGCTTCAGAGTGCTTTCTTACAGACTTGTTTAGGCAAGTGCTTATTGCAGAAAGATATCTTAAATACATTCCCATTCTAACAATATCTACTTTTACTAAGATTTTTTATATTATGGTGGTGCTGCTATGCTGTAAATATTTAAAATACATTCTGACATCTCAACTGTCTTTTGTTTAACAGTGTTCTAGTAGCTGACTAGTAGGTAAGCTGTTAATATCAGTTTAGAGAGCTAGAATACATAAGTGTTTGGACTTCTCTGTCACTGTTGAAAAATGTTTGTCTTGCTGTGCCTTTCTGGAACTGAAAAAGAAAAGTGTGCCTTTGTGATTAGCAAAGCAGAAATATCCTACACTATAGCCACTTTTGAAAATACTTGAGCCCATCCACTTAAGCAGACTTGAATCCAGTTTGTTCTTTGAGGATAACGGATGGTGTAGGAAATGATCTGATGTTTGCATGTAAATTTCCCATGGAACAGGGTAAATGAAGAGAACTTCTCTCCTCTCCTGTATATTCCTCAGTGCAATCCATCCATGGTCCGGTGGCCCTTTCAGTGTTGTAGATGTTGTGGGGGCCGTTTGACACCTCGAAACCCAAAGGAGAGGCCAGTACTTGTTTGCTGTGCTGAGTGCTGTGATGACCCCAGTGTGCTCCTGAAGCGCGTGAAGTTCATATTTGCACTCATTAACTGTGTTATCAACTTGTAGTTGAACAACACATGCACTTGTCCATGTTTGGAACATCTGTGCACAGCATACTCCTGCTGCTCCTGCGTATTTCTTTCTATTTTTTAGATAGAAATATGGACTCACATACGTAATTCAGCGCCATGTGATCTAGAACAGCCATGAAGTGCTACATCTCTCCTCTTCTGTTTGAGGCAGGGCTTCATCTCTCTGCAGTGTCAGCAGCCTCTCCTTTGCGTGGGTATCTTGCAACCACTTGGAAGAAGATGAGGCTGCATCAGGTGCTGCTTATAGAAAGGGATTTAACCATGAAGGTCTGACATTCCTTTAGAAAGCTGCCAGTCTCTTGCTCCCTGAAGGCATTATGCTGCTCCTGTTATTTCACAAAGCTCCCAGTGGTATCCTCAGGAGATAGCTGCATGAAATCAGAAGACTAAATCTGAGGTTTTGTTCCCATATAATGTGTATAAATTAATATCTTGGTTTGTATTAGAGTCTTCTGTCAAAATTAAACTTTCTGATCCTAGAGATATGGAAACTACTTGGAAAAAAAAAAAGATTGTTTTGGAAATCACTAGGCGCCTTGCAGCTTATGTTCTGGCTCATCTGAACTGACCTGCTGCGTAGTACGTGTTGGCTCTAGGTCTTCTACTCCCTGCTTTTCAGAACAGCAAAATAAAGAATAATACAAATCTTTCAACTCCTTGCAGGGCAAGCTGGAGAGTAAAAAATAAATGATTGGCAAGCACAGGAAGGAAAACAAAACCAAAAAACAACAAACATTGATTTTAATCACAAAGTGGCAAGTTCCTCTGGCACGTGCTAATGTATTTTCTTACGTATGTTCAGGTTCACAACCTCTTCAACGACAAGATCTAGAGATACATAATTCAGGAGCAAAAAGTGGGGTTTGCATTTTTACAGGAATATGTTGGAAATGAAGAATAGAGGAAAAAATGCTCTGAAGACATCCTTATTTGTGGGTGGGAGAATAATACCTAATTATTCTAATGTAGTTGTTTCACCCTTACCATTTGGGAATGCGTGCAAGCCTGGTTTTTCATGGGTTTACTTTAATCTCTCAGGGAACAGAGCTTCCCCCTACACGGTGCTGGCAGGCAGCTCAGTATGAATGTTGTCAAGGTGAGGATTTCATGGAAGCACAACGAGCTGCTGAACTTGGCATACATCCGTGTTTTTTTTTCTTGCTGTTTTTGGGCTAAAGAACATTTTTCCCGCAGGATCCACCAATATTGCACTGTTTTCTCTAGTCTGTTAAAATAACGGAAAGGCTTTCCCATTATTTTCAGTCTCTTATGCCCAATTAACCACGTTATAAAAAGCTGATTGAGAAAATGTCACACAGAAGGCAGTCGGTTAAATGTAATCGCTTTCAGTGTGTAGGCACGGCCAGATGCCGCGCAATAAACTCAGTAGAGCGCTGCTTTTAATGTAGCAAGTAGTTTTACTTTCTTAAACTCTTTAGACGAGCATAAAATGCTATTTTAGACTCCAGTCGCCGTGAAGCAGAGTGAGTTACTTTCTGTGGCTTAGTATCCATGGGTATGGTTTAGAATTGCTTTGTGGAACAGCAAGGTTATGGGGCCCAGAGACTAACTGCCCCACCTGTCCCAGGGTTCCTGCTGAGTGCACAGTGTGTTCCCTGCGCTCCCGCAGCGGGCAGATGGGAAGAGCGTTGAGGTGGGGGCCAGCAGTGGGTTGTGCTGCACGTTGCCTGGCTGCCTTCTTCCTGGGAGGAGGAGGAGGAGGAGGAGCAGGAGCCCCTTCTCGAGTGCGGGAAGGGCACCCGCAGGGCAAGAGAGTTTGCTGTTTCGTTAATAAAACAATTATGCAAGGTTAAAAAAAATGGTAACTGAGGTTAAAGTTCTGCAGCCTTTATGAACGCTGGGTCTGTAAATCAGCGCTGTGACGTCAGCCTGAATCATTTCACATCCTTTGTCCGTAACTCATGTCTTACTTTGGGTGTTATTTCAACAATGTACTTCAATTGCTTTTATGTTAATTTGTTTTTGAAAACGGTGGAGGGGTAGGAACGGGTCTTTTGAGCGGTTAAGCGTTCATCGCACGGCACAAACCAGCCGCCTGCGCGCGTCGTCAAGAGTCCACGGCGGCAGCTGGAGAGCCGGGACGAGGCCCTGCCGCTCCCGCCTGCCTCCGGCCGCCCTTCCCGCCGCTCGCCCCGCGCGCCCGTGGCCCTTGCGCACGCGCGAGGCGCATGCGCGGCAGCGCGTCCTGAGCCGGGGCGGGTGCGGCCATGGCCCTGCGGCTGCTGCGGGCCGCGGCGAGTAAGGGGCGGGTGGGGAGCAGGGCGAGGGGGCACGGGGAAGGGAAGGGAAGGGAGGGGAGGGGATGGGAGGGTGCCGAAGCTCCTGCCAGGCTGTATGTGTGTGTATGCGCGCCCGCCCAGCGCGGGCCTGCAGCTGCCAGGCCTCAGTACCCGTTCTGGGAGTTTTGTTAGCGCCGCGTGGGTTGGAACGATAGTGAGACAGTGCGCTGTGCGTTAGTGCTCGCGGAGCAGCTGGAGGGCACCCGGCCCTGGGAGCTCACCTGTGTGTGTGCAGCTGACGAGGTGGCTGTGGGCTGCGGGCAGCGCCGGGCGGGAAGCAAGCCCGCGCAGCGGCTGAGCGGTGGGCACATAGCTGCGTGCTGCGGGATGACGGCGGGCAGGGACGCTGTGCGAGCAGGAGGACCGGTGTCGGTGGATGCTCGTGGGCCCTTCTGGGCTCGGCTGGACTCATGGCGAGGTTTCGGTGATGCCCCGAGCCCGCAGCCTGAGCGGCCCTGCTGGGGTGGGTGATGGTGAGCACTTGAGCTATGCACCAGCTGTGAAGACTTGGGATTTTCAACTTCTTTCCAAGCTCAGCTCTGTGATTAATACACTGCATGGCTTTGAGACTGCCCGTAAAGAATGAGCGGTCTGAGACCAGCTTGCAGAACATACCCTGCTGATGGAGTTGGGTTTTCATCTTGTCCTTCTCTGAGGTACTTAGCGTTGAGCTGCTGTCAGCCTTGTGTCAAGAAGAGCATGTTTTGGTCAGCAACTTCACATACTACAGTTAGGAAAAATGGTTTTTGGTTCTTCCCTCCTCAGGATCAGAAAATTTCACACTGGTACTTCAACCTGACTTGTATTTGAACTTGGTCTAGAACATCAGCTATCATTTAATTTCCTAGCTAGCATCTGTTCCAGCCTGCAGAAAAGCAGGGTGCTTGGTAGGAGAAGGATCTAACGGATGCAGAAGAGTTAGATTCCTTGCTGTTCTTAAACCCCTTTGTCATAGCTAAAATGGAAAAAAAAAAAAAAAAAGTGTTCCTTTGGGGCATTGGCTGCATTTGGCAGGCATGGCGTGGATTATGTGACTATAGGGTGTAAGCTTGCTCAGGCCATGGTATTTTAAGATGACTGGATACGCTGATTTGGGGCATGCAGCAGGTTGCTCTTTAGTATGAGTGAGTGACAGCTGTGCTGCTGGAGGAGGCTAAGCTGAAGCCATAGCTCTCTGAACTGCTTGGAGCTCAGCGTGGTGCAGGCAGGGTTTAAGTTTGAATCTCCTAAGGAAAAGTCCGGGCCATGTCCATAGCTAAATTTTTTTCAGTGTTGTTCATGGTGAGCATTTGGCTTTTTAATTAAATGCAGAAGTATCTGTCTTTTTGAGAGGCTTTTCTGAGTGATTTCTGATTTGGTAATGACTATTCAATTACTTAGAATATCTGTGCACCTTGGTGTCGTTAGAATACTTAGCAGAACATTGAGGTGGGGATGGTAATAAGTTCTCTCCTAATTTGTGTTTAAAAGCTATTAGTAAGGCTTTATGAGAGGAAAACATTTTCTTCTAATTAAAGCATATGTATAGGGTTATATAATTGAACTTAAATGTGCTTAAAGTTTGTCCTGCTTTCGACTACCAGCTTAATTATTTTACTGTCATAAGTGAAACCCCTCTGTTCTCTACCAGCATCCTAGAAGATGTTACCAAGGGAACAATGATTTTTTTTTTTTAGTTTTTGGGGTACTTTCCTTTGGGAAAGTAGAGGCTCTTTCTGACTAAAAAGCTGCTGGAAATGAGCCAAGCCCTGGAAATATCCAGGCTTCCTGGGGGAGGTTCAGACTTTTCCAGGGAAACAGAACGTATTCCTCTGTGCTAGCATAATTACTATTTAGAGCCTAAAATGCAAGACAGTAACAGTGAAGATAATTTCAAACAGTTTAAAATACGCTGTTGATGTGAACAGAGTTATACAACTAACACAGTTTTGGTTTCTAGGACCAAAAATAAGAATCTGTGCTAATTTCTTAGGTTTTTGTGAGTTGAGTTTTGAACTTGAACGTAGGAAGTTCTGTACTAACTTGCGGAAGAACTAATTCATAGTAAGGGTGACAGAGCACTGGAACAGGTTGCCCAGAGAGGTTGTGGAGTCTTCTCCTACTATGGAGATATTCAAGGCCTGTGAGGATGCCTACCTGTGTGACCTACTGTGGGGTACCTGCTTTAGCAGGGGGGTTGGACTCGATGATCTCTTGAGGTCCTTTCCAACCCCCATGATTCTGTAATATTGGGAGGTTTTTTTCCCCCCCTCCACTCCCTGGTTTAGGAAGTGAGGCGGTTTGGTTTGTTCTCAGAAGTTTTCAAAACAGCGGTAGAGCTGTTCACTATCAAGGCGTGACGTGTAGATGATGCGTGTCCATTTGTTTGTAGGGTCATCACTGCCCTGCAGCTCGCTGAGGAGCACCAGCTGTAAATCAGAGGGAAGACCTGAGCCTGCTAAGCAGACACTTAAGAAACCGAAGTTACCAGTAGGCCGATTTGATGAACCGGAGGAGTCCAGTATAGAGAGGGAACCTCTGGAAAGTAAGTCATGCTTTATGAAATTGAAAGCTGTATTTTAAAGGCAAGATGTCTCTTCTTGGAGACACTCAAATTAGCCTGAACGTCGTAACCTAGTGTCAGTCTTCCTGTGGGGCCTGCTGCCTGGCAAAGGTGCCTTCCAGCATCAACTATTCCACGCTTCTGCTAAATGGAACTGATACAGCAATATTGGTCTGCTATAGTGCAGCTATAAATGTTGGTCTCAGCTACTTTTTATGATGCAAAAATCCTGTTCCATTTTTAGTCCACAAAAGGTTTCCGATCCATGCTGTATTTCGTGGTCGCTCTTAGCTTTGTGTGTTGTGTTTTGAAAAGCAGCACCATGTGCAGAGCTTCCTGAGCCACTCAGCGGGGTCAGGGAGTCCTGAAGAGCTCTGTCTGCTGTTCGTGTTGCGTTCCAGTGACTTGGTGGGGATGCACAGAGCCTGAGGTACCAAATATATCGCTGTTGCAAGTCACTGGAAACGTATGCTTTTATCAGACAGGAGAATGAAAGGATTGAGTTTTCCTTCTCTTTGTTTAGTTGTCTTTCTTTAACCAGTCAGATTTAACCTCATTCACCACTGTGCTGTTCTGTTACTGCTTGTTTACCAGTGGCAATAACCTGTGTTTATCCATCTTGAGCTGTCTAGGACAAACTTTTTCAGCATATCAATAGATCACTATGAATTTCTAGATGACAGAATGACTGAAAAATTACAGTATCATCTCCAGAACGGCTGCTGGCAGTTTCAGATTGTGACTCACTTGAGCACTGACTCAGAGTTGGGGTTACCATGTAAGCAGTTAATTCTAAATTCCTTTTATTCCCAAGAAATACCATCAGTGCTTCATTTAAAACAAAGTTATTTTGCTTTTTGCTTAGGTTTTTCGAGCAAAATTCAAGGTTTCTTTTGTATTTAGATTTAGTTGTACTTGCGTGTTTTTACATACAACGCTGGCAGTAGTTTGCTGGAGTGCTGACTGCTCCCCGTATCCTTGATGTTCATTAGGAAAAATGTAGGGGTTTAGGTGGCCATTGGAAATTCCCACTGCAGCGTAGCTATCATAGAAAAAGCTTTTGAGCTTCTGTATCCACCGTCAGCACATCAGTGGTGCTTAGATATAAGAGTGATGCTGGATGCATTTGTGCTCCATGTACTGTCGGAGGTGCTGAAGTGCTGATATTTCCTATTGTGATCTGCATGAATTTTTCAGCAGGTGTCCCAATATGTCATTCTGTATGGCATGTAGCTATATGAGTCTTCCTCCATCATTGTCCTTTGCTTTCACTGCTCCCCAGAATTTCAGTTCTCTTTTCTCATGTTCAGTCCTGCTTCGTATTACATGTATTTCCCACCAGTGCATAGAGCTGAGGGAGCCCCTAGTCACGTGGACTTAAGGGAGGCTCTGGAATCAGCGTGGCAGAGGTGCATGGTGTACCCTGAGCTTCAGGGAGCTCTGGGGGCCAGGGCAGGATGAAAAAATACTCAGCCTAGGATGGTGCTGTGCCAGAAAGTGAGCACACTGCGGCTCAGGGATGCCCATGCAGAGGGCCCTGCTGAGGGAGCACTGAGCAGCATGAAGATTTGGACAGAGGAAAGGAGCAAAGCTACATGGTGTTAAGAGCAGGTGGCATAACTAGATAGAGCGTTGGGACTGGAAGAAGCTCTGCTGATGAGCTCTGCTCATGTGGCTCACTGGGGAGATTTGGGAGTCCCGTTCATACCCCTCTAAGGAAGAGTATCCCTCTCCTGGAAGGGTATCAGCATGACTCAGCAGGCTTATGCTTCATTTTAAAAGGTGGTAAGTCTGATTAGGCTTTATAGTGCCTCCTGTGATAGTGGTATTTAGTGTGATGTTGATAAAAATCAACATGACATTTGTTGAAAAAATAGCACCCGTGAAAAAATGGTAATAATTATGAAATCAAAACTAAAATTCTTATACCTGAGTGTCTGAAATTAAAAACCTAAACAAACACAGACAGTGACATGGTACTTTAGACAAAGTGAACATGCAGTTTACCTTCATGATGAAAGTTCTTACTGTGAATTCACTGGAAACTCTGGTGCTTTAGTGCCTTGGGACACTGAGTTGTTTTTTCATTTGCATTACTAAATATGGTAATATATTCCTGACTTGTCACGAAACTCTCTGAAATTGTTGTCTTACTGCTCTGGGAAATACTCCTCTGGGTTGCCTCCCAAAAGACGGTTGATTTTATATTGAAGTAGGGATTGAGAGACGAACATCATAAATGGTCAGACCTTTATACTTGGCAGTCACAGAATGGTTGGGGCTGGCAGGGTCCTCTGTGTCCATCTGGCCCAACCCCTGCTCCAGCAGGGACACCCTGAGCAGTGGCCCAGGACCACGTCCAGGCGGCTTCTGAAGATCTCCAAGGAGGAGACCCCAGAGTATCTCTGACTTGTAGAAAAGGATATACATTCCTGATGTTGATGGATCTGGTTCAATTTGTCTGTATTTGTCAGCATTGTAGGCGTGTTAATGAATTTTCCCTGTCGTTGTAGAATTCCCTGATGGAATCAATCCTGCTACAAAAGAGAGAGGTGGACCGAAAGGCCCTGAACCGACACGTTTCGGAGACTGGGAGAGGAAGGGACGTTGTATAGACTTCTAATGTGTAAATGAATCCATATTGCTGATGATATATTTCTAGTTGTTGAAGAGTATGTATAGAATAATCTCAGCTAGATTTGTTGCGGATGTTCTTGTTTCTATCATGCTGGGATACTTTATGTAAATAAACACGATACTACAACTCAGTTTTTGAAGCTGTTACTTTATGTGCACCTGGTCATCAGTGGTATTTATACTAAACAAATGCAAGTACAGTGAGTGTGGAGTTCGTAGCAGGATCTTGCTGAGACGTATAAATGGCTTGTATTTCGTTATGTAAGTGAACATTTTTATCTATCTATCCATAAAGGCCAGGTTGGCTGGCGCCCTAGGCAGCCTGATCTAGTGGGTGGGTGGCAGCCCCGCTAATGGCAGGGGGGCTGGAACTGGATGGTTAAGGGCCCTTCCATCCCAAGCATTCTGCGTCTGCTTGAAAACTGGCTAAATGCTGCTTGAGAAAAAGTAACATTATTTTCTGATAACTTATGGTCAAAAGTGACGGTTGGATGAGATGAGCTTAATATTGCAGGTCTTTGAGCTGAAGACCTTTCTGTCAGACCAGCTCAGTTCATCGTTCAAGAATTTGCCTAGCTGGAAATACTGCAGTAGAGCACAAGCCCACCGCTTCTGTGGGTACTTAATAGGAGAATAAGCTGACATTATTAAAACCTCTAGCATATTAATGCTCTAGGTATTTGCTGTGCAACTTCTTTTTGATAGATGGAAAAAACTGATCTTCTCTATCTTCAACTGTAAATGTTTGGGGTTTTTTTTCCCCACCATTCATTTGTGCTTCTTGCCTGGTGTTTTGCTGGTTTTCCAACCTCTTTGCTTTTCCTCTATGCTGTCTTATATATTCACAATTCCCATTAGCTGCTTCTGCTGTAGCATCACAGTGGGCATTCAAACTGAATGAAGGGCGTTTGGAGAGCCCAGTACTGTGCGGTCTTCCGTTTTATGGCCTACATTTCTTTTTCCTGTATGTATTTGTTTGCTGTTTGCTCTGCCAAAGCAAGTTTTGCTTGAATGGAAGTCAGCTTTAATCACAATTTCTGTTGTTCTGCATTACTGTGGCTCTGTGAGGATGTACCACTTGGTCCACTTTTGCCTGATTTTATTAAAGCTGCAAAGCATCTGAGCCCTGTTACAGATCTTAAAAACCTCCCCCAAACCCACCTGACTTGTGGCCAGCAGGGAAGCTCTTCTTGCAGTCTGCCCTTTGCATACCTTGTGTATGTTTGATTGGTGTAGTATTGGGCCACTTGTGAATGAGGAGATTCATCTCACTGCCGTGATGCCCTAAATAAGTATTAAGTCTGTTCACTTAGGTTTATCAGCACATACCTCACCAAAGAACAAAATCAGATGTGTTAAAGCCTATTTTCTTAAAAGTTATTAACTAGTAATTATAACTGTTAATTAGATTTTGAACCCTTAATCTTCTATAAATTCTGGATATTGGAAAATGAGTCTGCGTTTACCTGATTGATTCTAGTTTAACAGTTTTTCCCAAGATCTGTTGAATTGCTTAGTTACATAAAAATGCTCTGGGTCTGTAATATGTGCTGTTTCTTAAAACGTCTATTTCTAGTGCTGCTTTGCCTCTTCAGTCCCCAGCAGAGGGGAAAATACTGTGTCATACAGTACAACTACTTTTCAAGTTCAAAGCAGAAATGTTAATTGAAAACTTCTGTCTTTCCTGCATCATTATTATTAGGCTTCCCATCTTAATTAATGAAGAGGCAGTAATGCCACTGCAGTTATTTTTGCATTATAAACCTTAACCTTATCCACAGGTTGTTGCATGATTTTGTTATCTTCTTTTGCCAGATTTTGCCTTTCCCAGCACAAGCTCCATGAATGTTTGTCTAGTTCCACTTGGCATTCTTGGTGCTCAGTCCTAATTGCTGCATTCATCACAGACTGCCTTCTAGCTGTGGCTGCAGTTCTCCCTGGTTACAGAACTGCACCTTTTGGCAACCATATAAAGAACTGTTTGCATTTACCTGTGGTTTTCTTTGGTTTTTTTCAGTTGTTACCTTTGCAATTAAGAGCTAAATCTACCTATGTTTTCTGAAAAATGAAAATCCCCGTGTGAGAACTTGTGACCCATCCCTTCTGTTGCTGTCCTCAGAGAGAATAAAAGCGCTGTTTCCTTTCTGAGCCGAGCGCTCTGCAGGCACCTCCTTGCCCTCTGATGGAGGCTGCTGTCCATGGAGCCCAGCAGGTCCCAGGCCCTCTCTGCTGCACCCACTGAGCTCCCGTTTGAGAGCTGCCTCTGCGAGTGCTGTCCTACCAACAAGGGAGTGCCTCACAAAGGCAGGGATTGTTCTTTCTTCTGCAAACTAAACAGTCTCCTGCTAACCCGTACTGTAAATACTGGTTGTCAGCAGGTAGGCGCTCAGGAAATAGAGGATACCTCTTCCATCTTAGGAAGCAGGCCTTTGTCCCCACCTCCCAGGTCAGTGCCAGTAACCGCCAAGTGTTTTACGTAATTTGAGTAGGGAATGTGTCAATAAGAGAGGAGAGACTGAATGCTTGGGGGCAAAAAAAAAAAAAAAAAAAAAACGCCAAGGAGCATTTCTGTCTGGCCTGGCAATGTGGCATTTAGCAAGAAGAGAAATACTGACAAGTCCAAAATACCTTTTTTTGTGGTGCTGCAGGATCGCTGGTGGTGTTTGTCAAAACCAGTCATGGTTTCAATGCGGTAACCAACACAATGACAGTGTAAGGTGCAGGTGATCGTTCCTGTTTTGTTTTCTCGCAGTGTCTGCAGTCACAAAAGAAGCACTTCAGCACTTTTTCAGTGGTGTCTTCCTGCTCTTTCCAAATGATGAATATTAGTGATTCACTGATGGAGCATTAGAGTAGAGCTATGACTAGCCACTGAATTAGCCACATAGGTATGCTTTTATCATAAATACTGATTCATCTATTTTTGTAGCTCTTTCTGTTAGTATAACAGGGTGGAAAGCATCAGGGAGCTCTATTCATTTTCTGTTGTCTTGCATTTCCGTGAGACAGAATTGTTCTGCCCATGTAAGCAAAATCTTGTAATTCTGGAGGATGCTTGTTGCTCGGCTTTGTCTTTACTAAAAAGCTGTATGTTGCTTCTCTGCAGGAGGTTTTCATATTAAACTTGTTTTTGCTAGTTGTTTACATTCAGTACACTAAAATTACGAAGCCTCATTGTTTGAAGGACTTGCTCTGTAATTACTTTATTGCAAAATATATAAAGTTGCACGCTACAGTGAAAACATTTGCTATATATTGCCATGTTTGCAAAATATCTATTTCAGTGCTGATTTTACTAAGTTAAAATGCACGGTTTTGTCGTATTGTTGAATCAGAGTGAAATTACCCTGTGTCATAGCAGATGTTTTTGAAGAACTGTGGAGTATCATTGTAAAACTGGACTGCTTTTTCAGTTGACTGCAATAAATGATTCCAGCAGCCTGTGGTGGCAGATACGTTGCCTGTCTTTTTATCATACCTCTTTTGGTTTTGTAGTTTAAAAACGACCACAACACATTGTTCTGAAGTATCAGGAAAACAGACAAAAAGCAACGCAATAATTTGCAAGAGGAGCATTTGGAAATTCTGTGGTAGTTGTGATTGTTCATCAGTCACGAAAAGCATGAAGCGTATTGTCAAAGCTAAGTAAATAGTTTGAGATGTATTTCAGTGCGCTGACACTGATCAGAAGAATGTTTCAGTTGGTGATAGCTTTCATAATGTGTGATATGAGAACTCCTTTGCTTGGCTGGTGGTGCTTCGTGTCACACCAGCTGGGCTGTGCAGTCTGCATTCGAATATCGCTATGCGAGTGCTCCCTCTTACATCTTGGTAAAGGGCTGGCAGGGCATAGGCTTGTGTAATCTTCTGAAGGATTTTTGTTGCGGAAAGGGTGGCACAGTAGAAATAGAAACATAATTATAAAACTCGGTTTTGGCAAATTCTGAGAAGAGAGCTGTATTTAAAACAAGTAAAGGAAGTCTAATTTCTTACACAGTTCTGAAGCCGCCTATAAATCCAGTTTCCTCCCCCATATTCCTTGTGATTGACGATATCTCCACCAGGCAAGAGACAGGACATCTTTCTGCTCATCTCCCTGGGGACCGTATTTGGACTCTTTCTTCTGTTTCCCCCTCCCTTGCGCTGACTTTCCCAGAGCTTTTAGGAACTTAATTACCTTGGAAACTTTTCTGTCTTTGACGCCGTTTCAGAACAGGTTGGAGTTGCTTGCTGGCATGTTCAGCCACAGGGCAGCACAGCCATTAGCCTCCCATCCTTTTGAAGGCGAGCTAATTAATAACTTTTACCATACATATTTTCTTTGTAAATATTCTTCATCTCTCCATTTTTCTACTCTGTGAAAGGATGATTATTTTGTTTTTCCCTGAACATTAAAAGTGCCAATTAAAGCTTATGGCAGTAGGACTTTGACAGGCATTTTCCAGACATTAACTCTCCCAATTAACTATAGTCTGGATCCTTTAAAAAAAAATCACGCATTTTAATTGTATATTTTTTAGGATGAGAGTGTTCACAGCTCTTTAAGGTACCTACTTAACAAATTCATTTATAATAAAGTTGATATACCTCCCGTCAAAACACGGCTGTTATTTTCAAATGTGAGTCACTGTCAAAATCAAGTGTGCTGTGAAGTGAACTAGTCAGGTTAGTTCTAGAGGGCAGATATTGTACTATTGTTAACACGGGGACTCTCACCTAATCAGCTGTTTAAAAGCAAAGTGACTTATGTAGCCATCTGTGCTCACTTCCTAATTAGTTGCAATGGAGGGAGAAGCCTCCAAACAGAAGTCCATCTTAGTATCAGGAGATTAATTCTTTACAGATGATGAATGGGAGGGGGTCTTAAGCATGTCTTCTCCATTAGCTTCAAAGGCTGACAAAATAGCTGTCTTAAGCTCTCACTTATCTTAAGATAGCAAGAGCTTATCGACCATGAGATGAATAGAACTGAATGTGTCAGCTTGGTGGTGAGAAGCCAGAGGGCCACTGACCGTATGAGGTGTGACCTCTGCAAGGAGGCAATAGGACCTGCAGGAATGCTTCCATTGAGGAGGGACATGGAGAACCAACTCTTAGGCACCTTGTGAACAGGAATTTGCTTCCTTAAAATGAGAGCAAGAAGTCCGGTGCTGAGACTTACTTTTTTTTTTTTTTTTTTTAAATTCCCTATGCCCCTTTACCTCCCAAATACCTACTGCATCATACAGCCAAGAGGGTAACAGGATGTATTCATATCTGGATTACAGCCCATATCTCAGACCTAGGGACCTGTGATTTTATTCCCCAACAAGGCAAGGGTGAAATATTCTAACAGCTAACAACTACAATGTTTTTATCAGATGTGCTGTTAAAAGTGGGGGAACTCCATTGGAGATGAAACTCAGACTAGAAAGAATGAATGTATTTGCTTAGCAAAACATTCATCTGCATGGCTTCCACATGAGATGGTAAAGAACAAAGGACTGTGTGTTTCCAGGTTCCACTTGAAAGCCAGGGAAAATGTCACCATCTCCTAGAACATACATGAGCAAATGTTGCATAGCTCAGGGAACATCGTGCCTTCAGCCTACTTTTTTTCTCCCAGGGCTTTCACTTTCAAATTCTACAGTATATCTGTGTGATAGTTACACAGATTTTTTTCCTTTGTTACTCTTGAGACAGGAATGCAGTGTAATAACAGGTAACTGCTTGGTCTGGCAGGCGTTATTGCCTCATCCTCCCTATATATGGTGATGTCATTTTTTTTCTGCTTAGTAATGTCAGCTTCAATGCTTTTATTGGTAATTACATGTTGTTTAACCTTGCTTTTAATTTTTGCCATTGAGGTCATTTTTTTGATAGTTGCCTTTAGTTCATTTTAGAGTCATGGTAGCAGTATACTTCACCAAACATGATCACAAATTGCAGCTATTTCTCCCTCTTCTTTCTCTGAAGGAAATCTTTATCATTTGTATTTGGTATGTGAATATGTTGTTGACAGACCAAATAGAAAAGATAAACCCTGTGGACTCCACCATCACCGAGTTGTGTTGACTATAATACTCAGGTTCATTCTTCTAGCAAAATGTAGCTCTTGTGTGAAGAGGGGGATGCAGAGAGATTAAAAAAATCCATCCTTGGAATCGTTCGAGGCCAGGTTGGATGGGGCTTTGGGCATCTTGGTCTAGTGGGAGGTGCCCTGCCCATGGCTGGGTGTTGGACTGGATTTGTAAAGGGCCCTTCCAGCCCAAACCATTCTTTGATTTTGTAATTCTATAAACAAGGAAGACTGATCTCTCTAGAAGTTCTAAAGATAAAACTAAATCCATTTTTAAAGCCTCCTTCCTTAATAGGGCATCGATGAAGCTGACTAAGCCGTTCTATTTAATGTTACTGAACTTTTTTTTAGATCACGTGGTTCTGGTCCAGTCTGTCCAGTTCAAGTATGTCAAGGCAGTCCAGAAATAACTCATTTAAGTGATTTTTGCAGGTTGATGGCTTAGTTTGTGTAGAGAAATCCAATGCTAAGGTAATACAGATTTAACTGGCAGGTGACCTGAGAATGGTTAGGGATAGAAACATCCCTTGAAATGGCCAAGAATGGTTTTCCCAGTGACGTGCGTGCCTGCTGGGCATGATGTCAGCTCATATGCTGGACCTGACCTTTCCATCTGAGCACTGATGCGTTTACTTGGAATACCACAAGGCTGATCTCTGAGCCAGGCAGTTCGCTTCTGGTCTTAGACATAGTTTCTGTTTTGAAGATAAACTGGGATTTATACATTCATAAGACATGCTTGTACCCAGTGTTGCTCTGAGAGATGTGCTCTGTCCTGTGGTACCTTTGCTTAGGAAGAGTTCTGGTGTGAGACCACCTGGCAGGGAGAGGCTGAATTACTGAACAGGTGCAGGGCAGGCAAACACGCATTTGGACAGCTGAAGACCAGATGGTCCTTCCTATAAAACCATTTGTAGTAAAGTGTGGATAATACCACCAGCATCACGGAGGCCTGCTGTGCTCCCCAGACTGTGTGTAAGGAGAGAGTGGAGTACTCTAAGCTGGATTTGCACAGTGATTGTGGTGCTGTATGGGAAGCCAAAAAGCACAGCACTACAAGGATGCAAGGGAACGTACCGCCCAGACCAGCATTTGTGTTTCCAGGGTCCTTCTCTCCATTCCTGAATGCCAAGGTCCCTGTAAAGTCAAAGTGACCTTTTCTCTGAGCCTTTTTCTTGTTGCAGCAAGTCATATGCTCCTGGTTGGGCAGGGACCCCTATACCTCAGAGAAAGCTCAGGCTGCCCAAGGAAGTCTCTGAGCATACCTGTCAGCAGATCCCTTCTCATTTCCTTTAGCCTGAAATGTTGAGTCCTCAAACTGGCAGCATGTGGGAGGGAGTGCTTGGCCTCACTAATTATGGCCTTAAAATACAGTGCTAGGGACCCATCATGTTGAGTCCCCAGATAACTTATTATTTTATATCATAAAAAAAAAAATGCAATACTTACCTTTTTATGCTCTTCTGTCTTTACTTTGACACAATGCCAGGATTTTCACTGTCACAACAGTGTGTATGCTTTTTTCTCTCCATTTATGGAAACAAAAAAAGGCTTCTGTCATTTCAGAGCATGCTGAATGAAGCAGGGCACTGATAGCAGAGGAGCACTGGTGATGGTGCTTGCATTATTTGACTGGCCCTGGAAAACATGAAGTTGAGGGCTTTTTTATCCCTGAGCAGAGGAATAAGCAAACCCAAGTGTATCAGCTGCAGGAGGAGTGAGTCACTGTGCTTCCCCACTACCCCACGCAGATGCAGTTTAACCTACAGTGCGTAGCATCCCAACGCAGCAGACGTGACCTGTGGGCTGTGAAGCTCCGGTTGTTCTCTGAGCTACCTGAGTGCTCTCAGACATGGTGCAGGTAGCAATCTGGGCTCTTGTCATTTCATGCTCAGCGGCCGATGTGCAGTTCTCCTGTCTGGTCTTCTTGGCAAGACAAAATACATATGTTGTTCCTCTCTGTGGAAGGAAATTCTTTTAATAACAGCTTCCCACACGGAGCTGCAATTGAAGGCTATAACCATTTCTAGACTGTGATCTACATACATTCCCATAGCATAATACAGACATGCTTCCAGATTTCATGCCTGTATGGGAGGTTGTCACTTCATGAAACCACAATGAATCAAAATTTAAGGAGCCATTTGATCAGCTTCTTTGGGATTGTTTCTTACTGCTTATCTTGTAATGTTCTGATCAGTGAAGAAGACTTCCAGTGTTTCATAAGTAAAATGTCCCATAAAAAGATAAAGATCATAAAAGAAATATTGAGAATACATTTAAGATACTAGAGACCTGACTGACTGTCACGTTCATACCGACTTTAGTGGATGTGAGACTGAATTCATTGTGAATAAAGATATACTTTTTCTCTGCAGATACTCAAATGAAGCTGTGAGAAGGCACGTTGGAATTTCTCATTTGTAACAGTATTGTCATTATGCTTCCAGAGTAATGAGAACAAAATCTGAAACCTGTCAGATGCGGTTATATTTCTCAGTGGAGAAACCTCTCTGGGTGTATCAGTCTATTGCTTAGTTTTGCTTTCAAAATTCACACTCACAGTTGGAATGCTTTTCCCTTTTGGTCTTACAGCAAAATATGTTCAGTCCTGTTTATATGTAATTTTTCCAGCTTCTCTTTCTACCTGAAATTCTAACACAAACAGCATCTGATTTCCATGACCTGGATCCCGCCCTCCAATCGTGTGTGCCAAAACAAGAAGTTGTTCTTGATTTCTCCTCGGGTACGCAAAGTTCTCTGTATCCCCTGACATTAAAAACCAATTCCTGGCCAAATATAACTCATACTTATCCTCTTATCCAGCTGAGGCTTGTACAGCTCCTGCACCTCGTGTTGTTTGCTCATCTACTTGTAGGCTGTTACTGTTCTGCAGTCGTCACAGAATTGGCACAGAACGCTCCCTTTGCATCATCACTAAACAGCGGGAAGAATTTGGAAAACGTGTAGAACCAAATGACAACAGTGGCTCTGTGCACTCTGTCCTGTGAACAAAACTGCGTGCCAGTTGTGGCTGAGGGGCAGTTAAGAACAAGAAGAGCAAAGAAGAGTTCACAAGAATGAATAATGTATGTGTAAATGGAAGAAATTCTTTGGAAATATGTTTGTACGCATACCACTTCTTCCTACAGATGCTCTCTAGTTAATAGTCTGTTGAAGAGTCACAACTCAAATGCAACCTATTCACATATTTACATCTCCAAAGGGCTGTACGGGTGTTGATACTCTCAGACACCGATGTGAGATATCTTTAAAGTCAAATACACATGTATTCTGTGAGGTAGACTGAAAGAGTATCAGAGCAAACACTAAGTGATGAAGTCCCATTCTTCTTTTGCTGTTTGTCTGTTGTTACACTAACGTGAGTCTGCCCTCTTCCTCAAGGATAAAATAGGTACCAGCAGAATTTTGGAGAAATTGTTGTTACAGTAAGAAGAAAGGATAGTTTCCATTGTGTGTACAAGACAATGCATGCTGAAATACATGAAGAGAATCAATGATGAAAGCAAACATCCTGGCTGTGATGACACACAAAGTCAACAACAGTTTCCACAACTGCTGGAGACATCCAAACAAAACCTGAGATAGTGTCGTTCAGCCAGGTGAAGGTCAGCCCTTTGTGAAGGAGCCTGTGGAAGTCTGTTTCACAGCCTCCCGAGCAGTCAGCACCCGCTGGCTACTTCAATACAGCACCAGGGCACGCGGCTGCTGTGTAACTGGGCTACACCAGAGGCCACACAGAGAGAAACTTGGGTGGACATCGATAAGCTGCATCTCTGCATCAGTTACACTGTGGTGAAAACAAGCACGTGCTGTCCTCCAGCAATTGACCTCCTGGAAACATCAGATAAAGCCACTCCAAATCACGTATGTCACATTCAGACTGTCCACAGAGTGGAGGTGCTTTGCCAGTCCTTACGTGTTCTTCTCAGGCCAAGCATCTCTGCGTTCGACTGGAACACAGCTTAGTCTCAGAAGGAACAACCTCAACAGTGCTTTTGCTTGGGCTCTTTTAGCCACTTCAGTCATTTATTTTCTTGAACACTCAATATTTTTTTCTAAGTTTTTATCCTTCCTGTAGATTGCTTTTTGTGTCAGGGTTTCATTAACGTTAAAGTCAGGTTACTCGATGGAGGAGAAACTCAATTTCTTCTTAATTTCAGTTTACTACCAAGTTCTTTGTTTCTGTAGTAATAGCCAATATTTGTCATAGCATTTATTCTAAAAAATGTTTTTATTCAAACAAATTGCCTCTGTAAAAGTTGTTTGTCTTTGAAAATTTACAGGAAAAGACCCCTCACAGCAATAATAAGTTTTCAGATTCTACCAACTACATTGATTTCCTCTGATATATTTTTAAATATTTTCCTTCATCCACATTTGTATTAATATACTTAACAATTTTTTTTCTCTACTTTTATTTTACTAAGAAAGGGCTTTTCCACGTCAGAAAACTTGCCCTTTTCATTCTGACCACAACTGAAAGAGGTCAGCTTTAGGGCTAAACCAGAAGGCTGTGCCTCCCCACAGCTAAGGCAAGGCACATAGCACCCAATGCACCTATTTTCAAGCCTAACTGCTTCACTCAGCTGGACACAGGTATTTCTCACAAAGTAATCTAGGCATGTGCAGCAGGCCGCTTTCTAATTCTCCCAAACTGGTCTGTGAATGAGGCACATGAAGAGTACTGGCCTTCAGCATGAGAGAGGTAGAATCTAAGATGTGTCTTCAGTCCCAGCCAGAAATGAGGTCAGAAGTGGAAAAACGTTCTTACCTTACAGTTCTCTCCCCTGTGCATATTCCTGGGAGCTGTGATTCCAGTATGAGTCATGCAAGAAACTCTCTGATATTTGGGACAAGTTAGTGCCTGAAAGGGTCATTGAAATCAGACAGCTGTTCTCAAGTGCAGAAGTGCTTTGTTGAACCTCAAAATCCATGCCCTTTCTAAAAATAAATACAAAGCAGATAGATACTTTAGAAGAACAAATGAGCACAGGGAAAACACTTTCACCTTAATCCAAGCTCCAGAGATGCAAGACTTAATAAATGCTACTAGTAAAGAACATATTGTTCACTTCTATAAATATGAAATAACTTTTAGAAGCAGGCCAGTACATTATCCTCATCTTACAGACAGAGAAACAAAGCCATTGAAGGTGGAGTAACTTGGCCAAAATGAGACCTGGGTCTGTCTGTGTTGGATCAGACACATTTCATCCAGGCAAAAATGCTATCCATGACTACAGCCGCTAGATATGGCAAAGGAAAGTACAAAACCCACACTACATGTGTTTAGGAATTTCCCTGTTTACAACATTACGTGGTGCAGAAACAAGGACGATGCAATTGGTACCAGTAAGTTAAATCCCCAGTACAAAAAAAAACAAAGCAACGGGAAATTAATTTTTCTTTTCTTTTATCCAATACAAATAAGTAATGGAAATGTGTGCTGCAACAAAGATGAACAAGGTAGGTATTGTAGTTTAAAATTACACCATCAATGTCATGCAAACCACCCTGAAAGTGGAGAACCAGTTACAGAGCTCAGTTAATGTGTCATGTCTCTGAAAGCTACAGCACAAAGGACGTGAAGCTTAGTCTTTATGCAAGGTGAGAAAGTCACAAAAAATACAAGGAACCTGTATAACACGGACATGATTGATTTCAATACTAATGTGGCATCCGAAGAAATTTCCTCCTTGGTTATATGGGGCACACCCAGGGAGATTCATCTGTCAGCAGAGGAAGCTGTGGATTGCTCGCACTGTCTCCTCACAGGGGACTTCAGAATCATCAGGGAGACAGAAAAACCCACTGCTAATCTTGAGAGATTTCACAGAAAACTGCCCAATACAAGAAATGAAACAGAGAACTAACATCCAAGTCTAAACTAAGAAACACCCTCTCCCATGTCCAGCAACACATTTCCACCAGCTACAGTTTACTCCATTTTTAACCAATGGAAGGATGTAAAATAAAAGTCATACAATCCTAACCAGTCTGCACCAACTGAGATGAAAGGCTACAGAACTCCAGAAGGACATCCTAACCACTCCACTTCAGATTTCTGCTGAGCAGTCTGTCAAAAGGATGCAAATAAGCCATGTCCCTATTTGCATACTTGCAAGATTATCAGAATTTAAGACCTGTTGTAGTTAGGTAAGATATAAGGTTTGTTAAAACCATATATTTTAACTTAATTAACATCACTTAATCCTTTACAGAACAAATAATTATGTCCCACCTAGCACTAAAGTGTGCTGTAAAAGCAAAACATTTAAACGGAGCTCTCAGTCTAAACTATGCTGATGCAGAAAGTATTCAGTGTTACACTGGATACCTTATTTCAATAACCTGAACGTTCCAGGTCGTTGCTGCAGCTGGTCCATTTAAGACCAGTCCCTTTTGCACAGCATGCATGAGCAGGGGCTGGCAATGTAGCGAAGCTATTGGCACAAAGCAGCAGTTGTTACAGCATCACTTCAAGGTTTTCTTGCTGCCACACCACTCCATACAACAGGCTCTAAACTGCACTTCCTGAGGAACAGAAGCAGCAATTCTACTGCTCCATGTGCTTACTTCTGTTTTCACAGTATCAAAAGCTGCCTCCCCCAAAGACCTGCAGTGCATCCTGGAACTCTGCATGGGAGTAATGCTTGAAATAGACCATATTCCTGAACTTCAAAGGCTCCACAATAATCTGGCAGGAAAGTGACATTAAAGAACACAAAATGAAGATTCAGAAGCACGAAATGAGTTATGGAAAGTAGATCTTAATCTTGGACTCAAACAAATGGACACTGTGTAGAGCATTTTTAGAAATGAGACATAGGACTTGTCTCGGAATCTGTAACAGTCTCTCTTATTGCTACAAACTGCCTTTAAATCTGCCCCGTGACTTTTATATGATCAGTGTTTCTCTCTTCCTCCCTTTAACTTGTGCACCCAATTGCTGGCTGAACCTTTTGTTCTATAACCTTTTCCATTTGGTTCCTAAGTAAATCATTTCATACTCGGTAAATTAAACACATGGCTTTCCCTGCATGCCTCAGAACTGTGCACTTTTCTTCAAGAAAAAGAAGTATGTGTTCCAGATAAAACATCAGAATGAAATAAACACAGAAGCAATGTGCCTCTGGGGAGTAAGAAAACACCCCAGAGCTGATTATGTTTGCCAGAACATTGAACATGGACTCATCGGATTGATTAAGTCTGTCATAACAGCAAATCATTAACCCATAAAGGAGAAAATCCAATATACTTTATAGAGCTAGAAGTCTATCTTTAAAAAATCAAAGTAATATTGGTTTTAGAAAATCCTTGTTGCTTTACTGTATTAATATTTTGAGCAGGACTTTGATGTCAAGAGTGCTGTAATAAAAATACAGACATTGCGATGGTAATTTTACTGTCTTATTATATGACATATCTATGTGGCCCCGCATCAGTAAAGATGAAGGAGCCAGGTAACCAGTGCCAGGCACCAAAGCACCGCGAGGCAAAGAGTAGCATAGGTTCTGTATGGAGAGAAAAACTGCTGCTGAAAAGCCATTAGAAGGGGGCTTTCCACAAAAATGTCCCTATTCGGTGGAAACGTGATCTCGAGGGAGTTCCAGAATCACCGCGTTTTGGGGCAGCACAAACTCTGATGCAAACTGAGCGAGGTGGGAGGAATCCCAGCTGGTTCCAGAGAGATCCTGTTCTCTTGCACATCTCTGAGGGCCACGCACTCCTTCAACAGTTGCACATTCTTGGACTCAGACTTTCTCCTGACTCTCTGTACAGCATAACTCGGTGTTACACTGTATACGAAACAATGCAGCAACTGCCACTGACTTGTGCATGCTTTGAGAGGCTGTCACCCAGCTGATTTTTTTAGCTGCCAGATACAGACACAACACTGTGAACTCATCCAAGTGTGGTTCTCAAGTGATCCATCACAGAGGGCTGGAGGAAGAGACTGTTTTTCTTACAGCAAATCACTTTTCTCATTTCTTGAGTATCCAATGACTGAAGAAAAACATGTTTTCCTGCAGATAGGAGCTCAGCCTGTGAGTGCTACGGACATTCTTTTGTTGATAAAAGACTCACTGCTCACTAAAAATAACCAACTTTTGAAGTAGGAATGATACTTCTTCAGCATCTCGGGACTTCAGAGAAACCCAGAAGCCCATATAATTTGCTTAGCCAAGGCTGTGACCCCACCACTTCAGTCTCTCCCAGCAAGAAATTATTTTGAAGGAGAAAGTGAAGTGAACGTACTTAAAATGTTTCTCCCTAGCATTTCCACTTCTTTGAGGAGAATTATACTCTTACACTAAGATAAAACAGGTAGCATTGGCAGGTGCACTGCAGACTTTCAAGCAGGTAACATGCAATTACTAATTGCTTCTCCTTAAAAAGGGCACTGAAAAGATAAACACATATATTTACGCTAATATTTAAATGGTGCTGTGGAAAAGAGCAGAGAAAACTTCTCTACAAAGGGGAATCCATCTCAAAAACCAGGCACAGATCCCTTTGTTTGCAGCACTCCAAAGCTCACTGTTCCTCAGCAGTTCTTCATTCTGCGCTCCTCGCAAGTTCAAGACCTCAAAGGGCTGAAAAAAAAGGCTGCGTGAACCATAGCTCCTCTTGCTAAAGAGCTAAAACTGAGCTTTGTTCCACGTGACGCCAAATCCAAAACGTTCGTAGCTTCAGGGTCTGTAGTTTCCTCAGTCAGCCCAATGATTTTAAGCGCTGAGATACCTTTGCACAGTAGCGCGTGCAGCAGGGACAACAGAGCTCAGCCATCCCATTTCATATTTGCTTTTCATCGTTCTCCCTAATCTTTCACATTTAGGATTTTGCAACAGATTTTACGTCTGATTATTGCTCTTCTTGGCTAGATATCAAGAACGGCTGCTACCTAAGGCTGGTATTCTTATCCTCAAAGCCTGAGTGAGCCAAATGCATGACTCACACAGCTTCGAGTAGTCTCTCTTTTTGAGTTTCCGTTCAAAAATCCTCATCTTAGAATGAGATAAATCGAAATGAAAAGACTCAGGCTGAAACATACATATAACTTTGAATAGCTGAAAATACACAGAGAGCTTGGGAAGCACAAAGCATTTCATTTTTAAGATCTCTTCTGCGCTTGTACTGGAACCGAATGGAGCTTCCGTTTCCTTCTATTCAACACCTACGCTTTTCTGCACTACATTCCACATTAGAATACCATGGCCAAATATATGCAGTGGTTTAAATCATAATTGCATCTGTGCCTATTAGCTGCACAGCATGATTTTTTTTTCTGTGCTTACACAACTTATGATTGACAGCTAAGCTCATTAAAATGTGTTCGGTCATTTGCATCCATCTATTTAATTTATAGTTACCTGCCAGGTACTCATTTGTATTTGCAATTACAATGCAAATTTACTAATAACTCCCAAGAACACAACACTGCGATGCGTCACCGTGTGCTGGGATGCCACTAAACGATGCCACTTAATAAAAGATGGAGATCCCTTTCTAGCTTTAAGAATTGTTGTCTTAATCTCCAGAAGTGCAAACAACCCACAGCCTTTATATTTCAGTGTATTTCAAATGCTCAACACCTACAGAATTTAGACTGCACCGCGTGCGATACCACAATGTCCATTTAGCACCAAGAGCTCAGTCTCTGTGTGTAGAAGTAAATGAAGAGCCAAGAAACTGGAAGAAAAATGTATTACCTCTACTATCTCATCTGTCCAGTCAAGAAGCCGTACAGAAACAAGAGGCCATTGAAAACACTGCCCCGCCTAGAAATCCTGCTTCTTTCATGTTTTTTAACCAACTTAGGTGTGACACCATTACCATTTGCTTCACGGGGCAGATGTTAAGTGCTGAAACTGAGGGAATATGGCACTCATGCCACTTCTGGGGCAAGCGTATAAAGGCTGTGGATCTGACTTCCAACTACAGTGCCCATGCAAGGCTGACAAATATTTCATACCCATTTGGGGGAAGAAGAGAGAGCAACTGGTTGCTCCTATGTACTTAGTATGTTCAGCTATAGTTTAGCTATAGTAATTTTTGCATTGCGTAACTAATTTATTTCTATATCAATACATCTGTACTGTTAAAATTTTGTAAACCATAACTTAATGCAAGTATTAAGTTGAAACATAAATAGAGTTAAAATTCTAATATTAATATCAGAAAGGTGTACTGAAGCAGAATTAACATTTTGATTCAAAAATAAAATCTAAACTTCCTGATTATCAAAAGCTTTTTTGGTTGGTTGGTTGTTTTTCTGTTTGTTTGTTTGTTTGTTAGTTTTGTAACAAGACTGTAACTTTTAACACTTGGCTGAATTTTTTGTGGGTTGTGTTCTTCTTTATAAGCAAAGAAGAAAAGCAATAAAATCCCCTGGTATAGCTGTAGAATCCAGGGTACAGCAGTTATTTCATTTAACATGAAGTTACTCTCTGATCTAGTTCATGATCTGGTGGCTGGCAACCCTGCCTGTGGCAGGGAGGTTGGAACTTGGTGATGAAGACGATCGCTCTCCCTGCTTTTTACAGTCAACGTGGAGACACAAATGATACAGAAAGTGATTTACCTCCTCCTAAGACAGGCTTCTCCAGACGGTAATGCAGCTTCACTGAAGATACACACCTGTCTCAGAACAACACAAGTCACCTTCTGGAATATCTGTTACCCTCCAATGGAGATAAAAGATGGCTACCTCATAAGCCAAGCATTTTCTTAAGTATCTCAAGTTTGTGATACAAATTCTATCTAAAGTGCCTTCTGAAACAGAGTGCTTAAGATTCACTTTCCAGGTCGTGCCTTTCTCTGACAGCCAAGGGCTGTAGCTACTACATCATCTGTGTCTGCGAGCATCCCAAGCTCTGCAGCCTGAGGAGCTCTCTTCAGAGAGCTGAGTTTCAGAAACATTATTGAAGTGTCCATTTCCCAGGAAGTTATATGTACATATTTTTCTTCCCCATCAGAGCAGGAAAATGTCTGAAGCGGTAAGGTTTCTTATTAATCAGAAATTCCCAAATTCAAAAACTCTGTAACTGGAACCCTGTTTACTTCTGGACTCTGATGTTTGAGGATGAGGCATTAGGAAAACACAGCTATTTTAACACCTGGTTTCATTTCAGTTAATAACTTTGCATCTGATGCATGCTCCCCCCATTAAATCAAATTTATGCTAATACTGTCCTGATTAGCAAATACTATTTCAAGTTGGTTTTTAGGGAGATTTCAGAATGAGGTAGGTATGTATGTAGATTTAGTGAATTTTAGCCAGGAAGATTATACTCAGTGAACTTCAGCTCTCAGATGATAGGACAACATAAGCTTCAAAAGTTATTAATAAGTATCTCTACAGAACAGTGGAGCTGCCTTCAGGATGACAAGAAGGGAGAAGGCTTTTCAGTGCAAGGTAAATCTGTGCTTCTACTGAACACATCACAGTCTCTAGCATTGGGCACTGCAGAACTCCAGTGTTTGTTACTTCATGGAAAACTCAGCCACGTCAAACTCACTCAATTCTGGAGATATGGGCCTTGAAACACACAGGTATGTACTGAAACGATTCCCAGACTGGACTGTATAGGCTGGGCTCGGCAGGGCTTTAGGTAAGGTGAAGCAAAGGGCACCAAGCTGACAGGCTCAGCAAGTCAATCGTGTATCTCCTCCTTCTGAAGGAGCATTAGGTGGTGACATCTCTGGCCTCTGTGCACTGCATTTCACTGCCTGGTGTGGGCAGAACTTAAATTTTTCTAAAAAGCACACCATATCCTAAAGACATCATTTCCTTCCTTTTATTTTCCCTCCGAAAAATGCTTCTGCCTATAACAGCATATATAAAATACTCTGCTTCGCTTAGGGTCTAGAAAAAGCAGCAAAGGCACAGAGGGGATATACTTTTGTTATCTTTACATTCATTTAAGCTCTCCGGGAAATACCTATTAATGCATTTACAGCACACTGTTTTCAATGCACTATCTATTAAAATATTAATAACTTATTCCTCTCAGTCCCTTAGTGAAGCAGGTAATTTCGTATTTCCACTGCTTTATAGAAGCATGGATAAGTACTCTGAAGGAAAGAATAATTTTAGGAGTTGAACATAAGAGGCAGACCTTAATGCTCGACAGTTGAAGAGGATACTTCACACCCATCCACCCAAACATGCACGAAGAGTGGGAGTTTTGAGAGACCTGGGACTGTTCAGCCTGGGGAAAAGAAGACTGAGGGGGGATCCGATAAATATTTATAAATATCTGCAGAGAGGTGGGAGGCAAGTGGATGAGGCCAGGCTCTTCTTGGTGTGTAGCAACAGGACAAGGAGCAATGGCCTGAGACTTGAACATAGGAAGTTCCATACAAACATGCAGAAGAACATCTTTATGGGAAGGGTGACAGAGCACTGGAACAGGTTGCCCAGACATACTGTGAAGTCTCCTTCTACGGAGGTACTGAAGACCCGCCTGTATGTCTACCTGTGTGACCTACTGTAGGGTAGGGCACCTGCTTTAGCAGGAGGGTTGGACTCCATGATCTCTTGAGGTCCCTTTCAGTCCCTGCGATTCTGTGATTCTGTGAGTTAGACCCAGGAAACAAACAATCAGGACATGTTTTAAGGCACTGGGGCCAAAGCACACAGCAAACAAATACACTTACTCTTTACTTCTGTAGGGTTTTCAAACACAGACACTGAATCAATAGCCACTTTTCACGGTTAAGTGTCACTACATTCATTTTAGGATCAGAGAAACTGATGCACATTAGTTTAAGCTGACTGCTTAACTCAATACCTTCTGGCATTGCAGGAGATGCTTTCATAGTGTATATAATGTGGAGGTTGAGTTTGACACAAGATATGAAAGCAAGAATTATCTTCTCCTTCAGTGCTGCTGCCACAGTCCTTTGGTATAAGAACCCAAGAGGAACTTACCCAGCATCTAAGACACAAGCTCATTTCCTCTTCTCCCTCAGGGAATTCATGCCCACAGTCCTTGCCTTTCTGAAATCGTTGTGTTCCTCTGAGCCCTGGGATGAGGTGAGGGGCAGAGATACTCTCTACCCTTTTGGCTGAAGTGGTTTTTCTCTACAAAAGACACAATAATTAAAGATACTTTGGACTAGAAAAGGAAAAGAACTGTATGCTAGTAGGTAAAATATTCAGCTGGAAGCATTCATAGAATCATAGAATTATAGAATCATAGAATGGCCTGGGTTGAAAAGGACCTCAAAGATCATAGAGTTTCAACCCCCCCGCTGAGTGCAGGGTCGCCAACCACTAGACCAGGCTGCCCACAGCCACGTCCAGCCTGGACGTGGACGTTCATCCCTGGACATTCATCCCTGCTTAATGTCATGTTTAAATAGCCAGCACTATTGAACCCCAATAAACAAGTCCCTAGCAAAGCATGTGGTTTTTTTGTTTGTTTTTACACTTTCTCTGGTGCAGTTATCTTCAGATTTTGGCACCACAGAAAGGCAGCTATAGGCTGCTGACCCACCTCTCGGGATCATGCCTCAATACCACATCCCTGTTTTGAAGTTATGCCCCTCAGCCAGGGCACCTGCACAGCACATGGGTAGACCTGAACTCCATCTTTACCTGAAGAAGATCTAAGTGCATTCTCCTATGTTAGGGAAAACTTTACTGATTATTCTAATATGTAGTTTTCTCATTTCTTTCTCTTGTAACTCTTCCAAATTTAAGGGATAATTAGTTAACCATTGGATATGAGCAAAAGAAAGAAATACAGCACGATTCAGTAATTTAATGGCAGCAGAAGAGACCTGAATTTCCATCTGCCTCACTCCAGTATTTTATAGACTATATATAGGCTCTTTCCAGAAGGGTTACATGAAAAAAAAATTTAAAAATGCTTGGAATAAACGGACGGAGAAAATCTTCCTGAGCAGCAGATCCAACTAGGACGCTGAGGGCGGGCCCAGGCTCTGTTCTGCGGGAGCCCCGTCCAGGCGCGGCCACCCGGCTGCGGGGACAGCTCAGCCCTCACAGACCCTCGCTGCCCGCGCCCCGCCGGCACCGCGCGGCCCTCAGGGAATCCGGGAGGGGCCCCGGCCCGGGTGCCACGCGGCGGGTGAAGACCGCCGAGCAGCCGTGGCTCGTGGGCTGAGCCCCGCGCCCTTCCCGCGCCCCGCCGCAGCCCCGGGGCGCCCTCTCCCCTGCTTGGGGCGGCGCTAGGACCCGGCGGACTATTTGTCGCGGCGCTGAGGCGGGCTGCGCGGGCGGACGCGTCCGCAAGTAGTTCCGGTCGAGGAAGTGGGTGCTGGCGGCAGCCGGTTCCGCGCCAGGGCAGCAGCGCCGCGACTCCGGCGGTGCCCGGCCCAGCCTCGAGCCGCCGCCGCCTCGCCCGCGGGGAGTAGCCCGCCGCCATGGCCACCCGCTCGTGCCGCGAGAAGGCGCAGAAACAGAACGAGCAGCACCAGGCCATCCTGGCCAAGCTGCTGCGCGAGGAGGACAACAAGTACTGCGCCGACTGCGAGGCCAAGGGTACGCCGGCGGGCGGGCGCGGGG
>NC_034411.1:82708568-82827181 GCF_002078875.1 Numida meleagris | reverse complement strand
TGCGCGCGTCTCGGCGGGGGCCGGGAGCAGCCCCGCGCCGGGGCTCTGAGCGCGGCCGCTCCGTGCCCCGCCGGCACCAAGCGGAGCGAGCCCGGCTTCCCGGGCCTGGGGCGGCGCGAGGGGTTACCGAGCTGTTATCTGTGCTCGGTCAGGTGGCTCGGTGCCGCGCTGGAGGAGGTACGCGTTTGCGGCTGTGTTTGCTTTGGGTTCTGTGGCTCTGACGTGGACAAAATGTGGCATGTCCCTCTCTCATTTAGAATCGCTTCGTGGAGATGTTACCTTGACTGAGACGATTGCACAGTAATTTATTGTTCTAAATATAATACTTCCTGTGTGGCAGCCAGGTGCACGCAGCGCCGTGCTCCGCTTCAGCGTTACTGGGTGAGGCCGAGTGACCCCGTGCTGGTGCCGAGCCCCCTTCCAGGCCGCTGCTTTCCCCACCAAAGCGACTCCAGCGGTGCCATGCACGATGGCAGTGTTTAATACGTGAGAAGGAGAGAAACCAGATTTTATTCTCCTACTGTATGGATCTAAGTATTATATAATGTGGATTACACCAAAGATAACAGATCCTTGTGATTTGCAAGGAAGTCTTCTTACTGGTTTGCTGGTACGGCTATCCTACCTTCTGGTTGTGGGACACTTCTACCCTGTAAAAGACTCACTGTAACCCGGGGGGTTCTGGAAAAGTCATGCTTGTGTGCTTTGTGCATGACTGGCATTCCCATGCTGAGCTGCTCGCTGAGTCCCACACCTGTGCTGTTAGGAGCTCAGGCCTCAGAGCTAGGCTGCTCAACAGCAGAGTCTCAAATTCTCCAACTCAGTTTTATGTTCTCTTCTGAGTTCCCTCTTTCTAGCCATCACCTGGGCAAAGTGTTGTTAAGTCTCTGTCATCCTTGCCTGGTGTCTTCTGCTCCAGTTCAGCAGTACTGACACGTCCAGCCTCCTTCGTATTTGTGTTAGTGAATATTTCTGTGCACTGTTGTTTTTTTTGACGCTTTCATACCTCTCTTCTGTCTCAACTCAAAGGTTGAAGAGGCAGAAAGCTCTGACCTTTGGTGCGTTTTTTTTTTCGGTTGGGTTCCTGGAGCAGCTACCACTCTGTTGTCCAACCCATCTTCTGCTTCCAAATGAATCTGTAATTCAGTTTCCTTCTTTGTAATAAATTGTTCTACTTAGCTACCTTATCTGCAATCTGACTGCACTTCTAAAGTCTTCTCTATTTTCTCTTTTGCTGAAACCTCTTCCTCCCGTGCTGTCTTTCTGTATGCTAAAGGTATGGCTTGCTCTCACCCTTCCCCCCAGGAAAGATGAATGGGGTTTTGTTTTGTTTTCTTCCCTCAAGTTTAATTTACGTGTGTCTCGTCCTGTTCTGGCATTTCTTATTTTCTCATATCTTGTTAGCTTCTTGCTGTTGTCTACCTTTGCCCATGCTCCTGTAGTTACGTGTGTGGTTTTCTGGTGGTTGGAGAGGAGGCAGTGGAACAGTGAGCAGAGTTAGCACCAGCTGTTCTAGGGGCAGCTGTCTGGGATGTGATACATTGGGGAGGCTGTGTAGGCTTCTTACCTTTGGAAGTTTCCTCCTAGGCAGGAGAGCTGTGTGAACGGCATTGGGCTGCCACTGCATTATATCCCAGAATCTGGATATCTGTGTACCTCCAGAAGATGTGGTTCCGAAGCGAAAGGAAAGTTGGTTCTCTAGTCGAATATCAAGCCTTCGCCTGCCATGAAAATGTAATGCCCTGTCGTATCATTCCCTTGTTGAAACTTGTTGTTGGCCAACAGAAGAGGAAGAATGGAGGCTATTTCTTTCAGTTACAGCTAGCTTTTTTGTTTTTTTTTCCTTCTAAGGTGTTTTACACTTTACCTGTGATGGCTGAGCACTAACAGCTTGCTGGTGAAGTTCTGGTTTCATAACTCGTGGCACACAGCAATGGCTGAGGCAGTGATTCCTCAAGATGTCTCTGCTGGGATCCCAGGTCTGGGAGCTGTTTGCGTGGCTTCCCCCAGATGCTGACAGTCGACTTCTCTGCTTGCATCAGAACAGCCCTGATTTTGTCTCTGCATGTACCTGTAATTACAGGCTGGAGTTCCATCCTGTCAGCTCCGCTAGGGATTCTCTTAGGCCTGGCTTCCAGAAACTGACTCATGAAATTGTTCATGACAAACATGTAGGACTTCTAAACTAGGGCTCACTTATGTCAGAGAACCTGTATTTTCTTTTTGTTGGTGTTATTGATTCTTTTTTTCTTTGAACTACTGTCAGTTCAATTTCTTTTAGCTTCTTTAATGCAAGCTTTGCATTCTTGTCTATCATCCTCCTCCCTGAGTTCTCTAGGATTCCCTGAGTTCTGCTTCCTTACTGCCCACCTCGTTGTTAGGTGATGTGATCTTCATGGTGAAATGAGTTGCACTTGCATATTGGTTCTTACTCTGGCGGCCTTTAAAACGCATGCTTCTAGTATGTTCTTGCAGATGCCTAGCATTGGCCCAAATTCAGGATGAGCTCTTAACTGAAGCTAAGACGTTGTCATCGCAGATCCCTTTCTCTCACCAGAGATGCTGGAGTCCCTCCTTTTGTTCTCAAACCTTAGCTATTACATTTCCCCTAGGCATCTGTTCACGTTGTCACATCTGAGGGATGTTGAAACCTCATATACTGTGGTTGCGTATCTGTATTAACTGCAGCTCTTTGAGGCCCTGGAAATTCTTAGGTGGCTAGATATCATCTGGGATCTCGTAAATATTCTTTTGACCCTAACAAACTTTATGTGGTCCCACTTGCATTTTTATCGCTCATTGCTTTGATCGTATCTACCTTTAATACCTTCTGGCTTTTACATCTCACGTCAAAAAAGGGATCTTCAGCACTTGTTCTTCTCCTACTGCTGATTCACTCCAAAATCACTGAGCTGGCTCTCCTTGTTCTCACTATCCAAGGACCATCTGCACTGCTTATAAAGAAGCTTCAAGCATACACCTTTCCTGTATTATTGCATACTTGCTTTTGTAGGAGGCTTTTTCTTTTTTCTTGTTTTTAAATATATGACATATTATTTTCAGAAAGACAAACATTATTAATAGTGATCTTAGAGCAAATCCATCCATAGGTTTCTTGCCTGCCTTTTAACATGTATGATATGTGGGATTATAACTCTCAGCTGCTTTGTTCTGCAAACCTTTTGGAAGATGGAGAATGCAGCTGAGGACACATCCGCCAGAGTAGGCATGAAGCAGTAATTAGGATTGCTGACTTTGGGTACAGTTTGTGGAAATGCTTTTTGTTCTGTATTTGCCTTTAAATTGTTGGAATAGCTGCCATGAATCCGACGGCTGCTGCTGAAATACACTGGAAGCAACCTGCTGTAGGACCACACTCACTCTTACAGCCACGCAGATGTCATCTCTTTGGGCAGGAAGCCTAAGAATCAAAGGCTCTGAAACTGTCTTTGCAATCACTTGGGTTTTTGGAAGAGTGAAGGCTGACATTTGTCAGTGCAGTACCTGTCTGCTTACTGACTTCTTTACATCCCTATCTGAACAGCTGTCTGTGTAAGGCAGTAGATGTCTTCCTAGCGTTACGCTACTTATTCCTAATATTTGTAAGAAATGCTAAGGTTTGTAGACAGTACCTTCAGTGGTAGTGGCTTTTTGAAAAAAGGCAAGCAACTGAAATTCCTTATAGTGTATAGTCTTACGGTGCAGCTCTTGTCCTTTTCTGTGTATGTGTAAGTAAAGCTAGCAGGGACTGGAAGGCTGCAGGAGAGAGAAATAGCTATAGATCTGTCTGTCAGTCTGGTGTGCAGACTGTACTGAGAGCCATCTGAAGCACCTGATTTTTTTATTTTCTTTCACAGTATAGGGAGACTAAGTGCATTTTTATTGTTATTTGTGCTAATATTTGAATCTTTTAAGAAATAACACCTCATACAGACTTATTAAATGGAACCAAAGTCAAAACCTATTAATGTCAGTCAGCAGCCCTTTTGACTATAGAGGCTCACAGCTTGCTAGTTCTATGTACTTAGTACCTAATTACAACATGCTCCAAGTCCTCTAGGCTTGTGTTACTGCTTGGCAGCAAGGCCAGTATTACTTGGGCACTGATGTTAAATAGTAGTGAATAGAATGCTTGCAATTTTGAAGAGTGTGACAAAGCACAGAGGGAGATGCTTTCTTGAAAAGGGTCAAGATATTCAGCAGTAGTGAAGGACTAGCCATCAGAGCAAGTAGGCCTGTAATGTAAGCTGGGAGCAAGAAATCTTGGTCTAGCATCCATCTCCAGAAATAGGGGGTGTAATAATCTGATCACTGTTCCTAACAATGTTCAAGTGTAAAGCATATGTTTGAAACCCAGACAGTTGTTTTCTGTTTGTTATGCATTGCATTTGAATGTTGACTTTAATACAGACATATTGTCTACTGAAGTCTGCTGATAAATTCACATCCCTATCAAGAAGGCAATTACCTGAGTTGTCAACTGCTTTAGATTTTTTTAAACTGTAGCAGTTACAATAACATAATTGGAAGCTTGCAGATCTTTTGGACTATCAGATAAAGTGAATAAATTGTGTTAGGAGTTTTGCAGGGTTGTTTTTTTTTGTTGTTGTTGTTGTTGGGTTTCTTTGTTTTAAGTGCTATGAGGCATGAAGTCTAGCTAGGTGATCTTTTACCGGAATTGTGGTAAAATGACACATTGGCACTCTTGCTTGTTAAAGCAAATAAACATTAGTTTATAGTATCCAATGAAAATATTTTCAATAATTTTTAGTTATACAATTCTTTGATATCTGATTGGCAACTTGATCTGTTCTGTGTGATGCTCAAAAAGTGGAAATGTGAGGAGAGGCTGAACAAGAAGAATTGCAGTGCTGGAACTTGTGTAGTCGAAGCCCGTTATTACATACTGGGCTGTAAGGAAACCTAATGTTAATTTTCCTAATAGAATCATAGAATCACCAAGGTTGGAAAAGATCTACAAGGTCATCCAGTCCAACTGTCCACACACCACCAATATTTCCCTAATAAACCATGTTCCTTAATACAACAGCTGAACACTTATTGAACACCTCCAGGGATGGTGACTCAACCACCTCCCTGGGCAGCCCATTCCTGTGCCTGACCACTCTTTCAGAGAAGAAATTTTTCCTAGCATCCCACTTGAATCTCCCCTGATGCATCTTGAGGCCATTCCCTCTAGTTCTGTTGCTAGTTACTCAGCAGAAGAGACCAACATCCACCTTGCCAGAACCTCCTTTCAGGTTGTTGGAGAGAGCAATAACGTCTCCCTTGAGCCTCCTCTTCTCCAGACTGAACAATCTCAGCTCCCTCAGCTGCTCCTCATAAGGCCTCTCACCAACTTCATTGCCCTTCTCTGGACGTGCTCCAGGGCCTCAATGTCTTCCTTGTAGTGAGGGGCCCACCAGGGCTGAGTACCGAGGGGAGATTGCTTCCCTGCTCCTGCTGGTGACACTATTTCTGATACAAGCCAGGATGATACTGCCTTTTTGGCCACTTGGGGAACACTGCTGGCTCATGTTCAGCCGAGCATTGACCAATACGCCCATGTCTGTTTCCTCCACACGGTCTTTCAACCACTCTGCCCCAAGTCTGTAGCGTTGGCTGGAGTTGTTGTGGCCAGAGTGCAGGACCCAGCACTTGGTCTTGTTGAACTTCATCCCACTGGCCTCAGCACAGCAATCCAGCCTGTTTAGATCTCTCTGTAGGGCCTTCCCCCAGTCCCCAGGCAGATTGACGTTTCCTGCTAACTTGGTGTTATCTGCAAGGTGCACTCAATCCCCTCATCCAGGTCATCAACAAAGATATTGAACAGACCCCAGTATCGACCCTTGGGGAGCACCCCTTGTGACTGGTCACCAGCTGGATTTAATTCCATTCATCACTGCTTAAGAAGTCTGACCCTCCAGCCCGTTCTTTACCCAGCACAGAGTGTACCTGTCCAAGCCATAGGCTGCCATCTTCTCCAGGAGAATACTGTGGGAGACAGTGTCAAAGGCTTTGATGAAGACTAGGTAGACCACATCAACAGCCTTTCCCTCATCCACCAGGCGGGTCGCTCGATCATAGAAGGAGATCAGGTTGGTCAAGCAGGACCTGCCTTTTATGAGCTCATCCTGGCTGGGCCTGATCTCCTGGCTGTCCTGCACATGCCGTGTGAACTCCCTGAAGATGACCTACTCCATAACCATTCCTGATACCAAGGTCAGGCTAACGGGCCTGTAGTTCCCTGCATCCTCCTTACAACTCTTCTTGTAGATGGGAATCACAGTGGCAAGCCTCTAGTTCTCTGGGACCTCTCCAGTTGACCAGGAATCCTGATGTATGGTGGAAAGTAGCTTGGCAATCATCTCTGCCTAATAACCTGCCTGTCAAAAATAAATCACAGGAGATGGAAGAGACCTCTGGAGATCTCATCCAATCCCCTGCTAAAGCAGGTTCCTTACGTGGGAAAGCATCCAGGTGGGTTTTGAATATCTCCAGAGAAGGAGGCTCCACAGCTTCTGTGCAGTTCATTCCAGTGCTCTGTCACCCTCGTGGTAAAGAAGTTCTTTCTCGTCTTCAGATGGAACTTCCTGTGTTGCAGTTTGGGCCTGTTGCCCCTTGTCCTGTCACTGGGCATCACTGAAAAGAGCCTGGCCCCATCCTATTGACACTAGCCCCTCGTCATCTTTGTGCCCTCTGCTGGACTCTCTCTAGAAGTTCCTGGTCTTTCTTGAAATGGAGAGCCCAGAACTGGACACAGTACTGCAGACGTGACCTCACTAGGGCAGAGTAGAAGGGGAGAATCATCTCCATCAGCCTGCTGGCTACACCCATTTTAATGCACCCTGGGATACCATTGGCCTTCTTGGCCGCAAGGCCAGCTTGTTGTCTGCCAGGACACCCAGGTCCTTCTCTGCAGGGCTCCTTCCTGGCTGATGGGTGCGGTTATACCATTCCAGGTGTAGGACTCTGCAGCTGCCCTTGCCGATCCTCGTAAGATTCCTCTCCACCCAGCTCTCCAGCCTGTCCCGGTCTTGCTGAATGGCAGCACAGCTTTCTGGTGCACCATCCACTCCTCCCAGCTTTGTATCGTCAGCAGCCTTGCTGAGGGTGCATTCTATTCCTTCTTCTAGATCACTGATGAAGATACTGAACAACTCTGGGACCACAGGGATGTTATGGGAGACAGTGTCAGAGTCAAGGTAGACAACATCCATGTTCCACCAGGTTTCCATGAAGTTTTCCTGTGCTGCTTTCTAAAGTGACAGTGTTTCCTGGCTCTTCTCTGTAAATAAAAATCTAGTTTAAATTGGACAAACTAGTAATGAAAACGTATCTGGACTATTCCAGCTGTATTTAGCTATTCAGACCGTTAGGTTTTTTTTTTTTTGTGGATTATTGATTCCTTGTATATGATCTCTTTTGTGGCTGGGAGTTGAACTTAAATGCAAGTGAACCTCCTTGTTTGTAAAGGTATTTCTACTATTTAGTTGATTTGGTGACTTGCTTTTGTTTCGTTTTGTCCTGATCCTCTGCTTCGATACCTCAATGTTTTTTTTTTGTTGTTGTTTTTCTTACTTGGTTTACCTTAAGAACAGGTTGCTATTGTGGTTCTGGGAGCTGAAAAGTTAGCTGTCACACGTGAGGAATAAAGTTCTGTAGAAGACCCTTCACATTCCAGCTGGGAGAAGTGCAGTGGATTTAGCTGAGAACTTGTAAGCAAGTGGAATGGGGCGGTGGGGTTGTTACAGTACTGGGTGACCTAGCAGGTGGAGTCTTTCAAGGAAGGGATTTCTTTCCACCTCCTGACTCTCACAGTATGGGAAAATATTCTGAAATAAGCCAGAGAAAATCTGTTTGATTTGTAAAAGCACACGTTTGCAAATGCATATTCCTGCTGTTGAAGTTCTTTATACTTTCTGAAGGCTTTTTACCAAAGCTTTTAACATGATATTTCTGTGTGAAAACTGCATTCTTCAGGACATAGCAGGCCTAGATTGGATGAGGTTGCAAGTGGCATGCTGTAGTCTGGTTAGGTGACTGTCCTAGATGACCTTTGGAGATTCCTTGCAACTTAAATCTTCCTTTGTCTTCGAATACAAATATTTGCAGGACTTGTGTGGTTGTTGGGTGTGCTGCTTTTTTCGTTTGTTTTGATTACTTATATTTATTATAACCTTTTAGATCAACAGGGGTGGATTACGTAGATGCAGAAATCCTTAACTTAGTTTTCAGCCCTATTTTCAGAAGTATAGGCTCTGTCAGTTTAAGCTTTTTCCTTTGTGGGGGCAGGTTATGAAAGAGTGATTGGTAGTACTGATGAGACCATGTGCCTAAGTGCAGGATGTCCCACTTCTTTTGCCAGGAACTACTGGTGTCCCTCTCCTAAAGATACCTAAGATGTGGCTTTGATACTCTTCAGTGAGGTGAAAAAGGTGTCCCTGCAGGACGTTGTTGGTGCCAGATAGTAAGCTTTGCTTTGCACCTAGATCTCTTCTTGTGCAGCTGAGACTGACGCTGTCTTGTGCATCTTCCCTCTTTGGTCTGGACACTGTAGAGAAAGCAGCTTTGATGCAGCCCTAAGAAGTCCTTGTCAACAGCAGGGAGGAGGCAACCAGATACATGTATATGATAAGTAGACTTCTAGGGAGGTACCTTTCCTGTAGGGGTGGTTCCCTCCTTAATCTAGATTTCCTAAGGGGATTAATAAAGAGTCAGTTAGTAGCTATTGCTCAGGGAGTAGTCAAAATTAATTTTGCACAAGTGTCACATCTTCCTCAGCTAGCTCACTGGTGTTCATTTGGGCACTATTCAGCTTTACGTTACTAACTTAGATGCTTTGAATTGTTCTCCCAGGAGGCCAGAGGTAAATTCCCTAAGACTTAATGAGTTTACCTTGTGAGCAGGTAATGTACAGTGACATCTCTATTGTAATGTTGAGGTGCTTTAAGAGTAACGCTGCTATATCTGTAACTGCTTGAATCCAGCTTCACCATACTGGCAGCAACAGGTAGTTTTCTGATATTATGGTAGAGTAAATACGAGTTAGCTGAGCTATGATTTTACTGGTATCACAGAGACATGGTGAGACTGCAGTCCTCCAATTTTGCAAGCAAGAGGTGGATATAGGTGTTTTAGGAGGGACAGACTGGGCTGATGAGGATGGAGAGTAGCCACATTCTGTCAGAACGGTGGGCCTGCATGTGCAGCTTTGCCCAGAGGTGGATGATGAGCTTAAGAGCTTATGGGTCAGGGCTAGAGGGCAGGCCAGTGTAGGTGATGGTGTAGGTGTCTGCTCCCCACCACCTGCAGGAAAAAGCAGGAATGAGGCCTTCCTGTACCGTGCTTATGTGACAGAGTTTTGGTACCAGGGAGGCTGCACGGGTTGCCTTTGTGAGGAGCACAGTAGCTGCCCCATGTCAGGTCAGAGATGGGTCCAAAAGGGACCCATTGTTGCCAGAACTGGTCAATGAGTGATCCTGGGTGTGCTCTGGGAGAGCAGTTTTGTGAAAGGGAAAACTGCTGCACAGCAACTGGGAGAAAGGAGTGAGAACATGTGAGAAAACCAGTCCTGCAGCCACCAAGGTCAGTGCAGAAGAAGGGCAGGAGGTGCTCCATGTGTAGAGCAGAAGCTCCCTGCAACCTGGAAGAGGCCCATAGTGGAGCAGGCTGACCCTCTGCAGCCCATGGGTACCACATAGAATCATAGACTTGCTCAGGTCGGAAAAGACCTTCAAGATCATCAAGCCCAACTGCAACCTCACCATACTACCCTAACTTTAACAACCCACGGCTAAATCATATCCCTGAGCACCACATCCAAACGGTTTTTAAACACATTCAGGGATGGTGACTCAACCACCTCCCTGGGGAGCCTATTCCAGTGCTTAACAACCCTTTCTGTAAAGAAGTTTTTCCTGATATCCAACTTAAACCTCCCCTGGCGCAACTTGAGGCCATTTCCCCTTGTCCTGTCACCTGTCACCAGTGAGAAGAGACCAACCCCGCTCCCGCTGCAGTCACCTTTCAGGTATTTGAAGAGAGCAATGAGGTCTCCCCTCAGCCTCCTCTTCCCCAGACTAAGCAGCCCCAATTCCTTTAGTCTCTCCTCGTAGGGCAAATTCTCCAAGCCCTTCACAATCCTTGTTGCCCTTCTCTGGACCTGCTCCAGCACCTCAATGTCCTTCCTGTACTGAGGCGCCCAAAACTGAACACAGTACTCGAGGTGGGGCCTCACCAATGCCAAGTACAGGGGCAGGATTACTTCCCTAGTCCTGCTCACCACACCATTCTTGATACGAGCCAGGATGCCATTGGCCTTCTTGGCCACCTGGGCACACTGCTGGCTCATATCCAGCCGACTGTCCATCAGCACACCAAGGTGTGTCCCTTTCCGTCAGGCAGCTTTCCAGCCACTCCTCCCCAAGCCTGTAGGGTTGCCTGGGGTTGTTGTGACCAAAGTGCAGGACCTGACACTTGGCCCTCTTGAAACTCATATGGTTTACCTTGGCCCATTGTTCCAGTCTATCCAGATCCCTCTGTAGTGCCTTTCTACCCTCTGGCAGGTCAGCACTCCCTCCCAACTTGGTGCAGCTTGCACATGGTGCACATCTCCTTGTGCAGCCGTGGCAGAACCCACGGTGCAGCAGTGGATGTGGCCTGAAGGAGCTGCAGCCCACGGAGATGCTCCACAGCAGCAGACCCAGTCTGGACCTGCAGTATGTGTAGAGGAGCCCACAGTGGGGCAGGAGGGCTGGGAGAGCTGCCGTCCATAGGGACCTGTGTGGAGCACCTCCTGAAGGATGGGCCCCGTGGTACGGAGCCGTGTTGAAGCGGTGCTTGGAGACTACAGCCTGTGGGATGCCCATGTGGGATGAGTTTGGGAAGGATGGCATCTGGTGGGAGGGACCCCATGTGGAGCAGGGGCACTCTGCCCCTGAAGGAGTGACCATGAAGGAGCGGCAGAGACAAATCATTATGGACTGACCGCTGCCCCCATTCCCTGTGCTGCTGGAGGGAGGAGGAAGAAGAGGGCGGATAGGGGGAAGGTATATTTAGTTTCCTCTCAGTTCCCACTGCTCTAATCCGTTATTAGCAATAGGCAGTAAATTATGTTAATCTCCCTTATGCTGAGTCTGTTTTGCCCATGATAGTGAGTGATCTCCCTGTCCTTATCTCAACCCTTGAGCCTTTTTTCATATTTTCCCCTCCTGTTCTTTTGAGGAGGGGTGTTGAGGGAGCAGTGTGGTGGACTTTGACTAGCTGTCAGTGTGAAACAACCACAGCCCTTCTTCAGAGAACTTGAAGAACCCTGACGTTCATAAGCTGTGGAGTTTGTAGGGGACTTGAACCACAATATTTGCCATAGGGACAGCACAGCAGGAAGCAAGCAGTCTAGGAGGTTCGTGGAAGTGTATTAATGATCGTTTTTCAGCACAAGTGGTTAAGGACAAAGTTAGATGCTCAGATGGACCTGACTGACCTGTTACCAACAAAGGAGGACAGGCTGAGGATGTAAAGGCTGGGGGAGGTCTTGGCTGCGGTGACTGTGAGATGGAAGAGTTTAGGGAACAAAGAGCAGAATTGTAACTGCACTTCAGGTGATAAGACTTGGGCCTATTCAGGGATATGCTTGGAAGAATTACTTGAGTGCTGGGGTCTAGGAAAGAGAGGAGTCCAGGGGAGCTGGTTTTGACTATTTTTAATGTTATTTTTTATTTCTAAGGGTCACTTCTTTTTGCTGTAGAGGAGCACATCCCAATGAGCAGGAAATCAAGCAAAAGCAGCAGGGAGCCTGCATAAATGAGCAAGTTGCTCCTGGCAAACCTCAGACAAAGGAAGCGACATAAGAGGTGAAAGCAGAGACAGGTGATCCAGACAGAACATAGAGGGACTGTCCAAGCATGCAGGGATGGGGTTAGGGAGGAAAAGAAAAATCTGCTTGAAGTTGAATTTGGTAAGGAGTGTGAAGCACAACAGGAAGACTTCTGCGGATGCGCTGGCAGTGAAAAGAGGGCTGGAGAAGATGTGGACCTGCTACTGAATGGGGCAGGGCACCTGGAGGTAAGAGGTATGGAAAAGGCTTCCTCACTTTGGTCTTTACTAGTAAGACTTACTTTCATTGATCCCTTCTCTGTAAGAAATCTCCCTGGATTTTATGACTGCTGGTTGGATCTCTGTATTATGACTAAAAACGATGCCCCCTGGCAGACTAGGGGCAAAACAGAAACTCTTTCAGATTTCCTACTCCCCTGATTTGGCATCTTACCTGATTAATGTCTGCTGAGGATTTGAGTGATATTACTCTTCTGCATTCAGCTGGAGCCATTAGCATAGGAATGGCATGGACCTATTAAAATGAGACCAGGAGAGGACCATGAAGGTCATCAGAAGGCAGGAGCACCTCTCCAGTGAAGGCAGGCTGAGGGAGCTGGGCTTGATCAGCCTGGAGAGAGAAGATTCTGGGGAGACCTCATTGCAGCCTTACAGTTCCTAAAATACAGTTCCTAAAAGAGGCCTCCAGGAAAGATGGGGAAAGACTATGTCAGGGAGTGTAGTGATAAAACAAGTGGTAATGTCTTTAAACTAAAAGAGGAGATTTAGATTAGACATTAGGAAAAAATTCTTAAACGGCAGAGAGGGACTGGAACAGGTTGTCTTAAGAAGTTGTGGATCTGCTGGAGGCCATTCAAGGCCAGGTTGAATGGGGCCCTGGGCAGCTGATCTAGTGGGTGATGACCCTGCCCATGGCAGGGTGTTGGAACTGGATGGTCTTTAAAGTCTTTCCCAACTCAATCCCATTCTGGGATTCTGTGGTTTTTCTCTTGAATGACTTTATGTGCCATAAAGCTGTTTTATCTTATTTGTGAAGACTTAGTCAACTTAGATTTGAATGAGTATCTAATTTCATACTTGCCTTTGTTTACAGTGGTCTGATCATGTGGTATAGAACCAACCCTTATTTATTCCCTGCTCTTGCTCGTCTCACTGTTGCTTTCCACTAGGTGTTAAACATACATACATATGAGTATGTCCTGCCAAGTAGTCCTGCTTGCTGACAAAATATTTGACCTGACCAAGAGAACCTGCATTCCTATTTTGTTTCCACCTTAGCCAAAACACATAAGAGTTGATCTGTGTTCCTCCCATTAGAGGAGCCAGTTGCTTCAGTGTTCTGGGGTCACTGTCTGAAGAGGAGGAGGAACTTAGAGGTTCAGAGAGCTTTCTAGCGCTCCAAGTTTGTAGTAGCTGTGGATATGGAGAGCAGTAATTCTGTAGCTCACAGATACAGTGACATGTTTTATGGGGGATGTGAAAAATTGCCCAGGTCAGCATGCTGACTGTCTCAGTTAACCCAGACCTTCAGTTGCCCTTCATCTCTTGAGGAAAGGTACTTGCTTCCTACAGACTGTCCTGTCATGTGGCAGGTAGCTCAGCCCTTGTCAGAGCAGAACCTGGACAGGAGGTTGATGCTTAGGGGCAGCGTTGCCAAGCAACTAACTGCAGCTGGGATTTGGTAAAAGCAGTTCTGTTTGTCAAAGCTGTGCCTGTCTCTGATTTTTGGGGAAAAAAATGGATGTGCTGACAAGGACTGAGGAGCTGTACCTCCTTGCGTGGCTGGGAAAATGATTTTGGTTTTTGATTTGATCCATGTTTGGTCATTGGGTGCCGTACCCTTCTTGTATGCTAGCTCTTTTTTTAAGCAGGAGGGAACATGAATCTTTTATGTAATTTTAGTGAAGTACTTAAACAGTTAAAGCTTTATGGCATAGGACTTCCTTAGTAGGTTGAAAGGCTGTAGTAGTCCTGTAGGAATTTCTGCAAGAGGAAGTGATTCACTGTGAATAACCTGTTCTTCCTGAGTGCACGGGGACTTGCAGGTAGATTCAAAGTTGAGGTAGTGAGTGGTCACTGAGACTTAGTAATAATGTTAAACAAGCTCTTTAGAAAAAAATGAGGAGTTTTTCTCTTGTGTCACAGAAATCTGGTTACAGCAAGTGTGAGGAGCACTACTTAAAAGGTAATCTCCTCCCAGTCACGTTCAACTGATACCAAGCTGATACCACGGTTGATGTTCTAGCATGACAGACAATCATTTCACCAAGTTCATTTGAATTGTATTTCATCTAATGCTATCTCAGAGAAGAAACTCCATAGTTTTATGAAACAAGAAGATACCTTTAGAGAAAATGCAAAACTCATTTCAGCTTTATCTGGGGTGATATATTCTGATTAGATAGAAATAAGTTTTTTATTTTTTGGTTTTGTTAACCATGAGGCAGTGAAATACTCTAGCAAGCTGCTCAGAGGTGATGGGAACATACCTTAGAGGTGTTTAAGACAACTGAACAAAGCCCTGAGTAGCCTGATCTAATTAGGTCTGCTTAGAGCATCAGATGGGCTTGAAGGACCTCAGGAGGTTTATTCCCAGTTCCCACCTAAATTACTTTGATTTTCATTCACTGGGTGAGCAAATACAGCAGCTGTATCTCTTAAAAAGCAAGTGTTAAGCATCTCATAGAGCAGTATTTGTGCGTTGTGTTTTGTGGGTTGGCCCCCAGAAAGGCTTGATTCTGTCTTCAGCTTGTTCCTCCCCTTGTTCTTTCCTTAAATTCATATCTTGAAGTCCACAGCAAGTGCTGCTCTGAAGATTAGTAATATTGTTACAGGAGAATTTGGGGATTATCCGAGAATGAAATTGTGTTTACACAGTAAGAAATTCCTGTGCCTGAACTACAACTTGTTAGTGTAGGGGAATAGATCAGTAGAAAAGAAGAGTGAGTGGTGCAGCATTACTATCTACATACTTCAGTCTGTTTAACCTGCAAAGGAGGTGAGCAAAAAAAGGTATGTGGTAGAGGAAGGTTGGTGAGTGTACTGCTATAGTGAACACGGATGTTATGGGTGTTATGGCTAATGCCAGTAGCACGCAGCTACTTGATCGCTGCCCTTTGGTGGGGTGGGAGACAGAACTGGAAGGGTAAAAGTGAGAAAACTCATGGGCTAAGGTGGTTTAACAGGTAAAGCAAAAGCTTCATATGCAAACAAAGCAAAGTCACTGGAAAAAATATGAAGGTTGTCCTGGGGGATGTTGAAAGTGCAGTTTAAGAACAAAGCAGTTTTCTAGTGTAGTCAACATGAGTTCACCAGGGGAAATCCTGCCTTAGTAATCTGACCTCCTATGATAGGGTCACCCACTTGGTGGATGAAAAGCAGGTAGTGGGCGTAATCTTTCTGGATTTCAGACCCTCGCAGTATCCTTCTGGTCAGATTGTCCAACTGTGAGTTGAACATATTCATGCTGTGCTGGGTGATGAACTGGCTGAATCTCAGAACTCAAAGCACTGTAGTAAATGGGGCTACATCTGCCTTCTGGACAGTGGTGTTTGCTAGGGCTTAGTACAATGGCCAATTCTGTTCAACTCTTTTATCAGTGATCTGGATGCAGGAGTGGAGTGCATCCTCAGCAAGTTTGCTGATGATACTAAACTAAGAGATGCTTTTAACTCCCTTGAATAACAAGTGGCCCTGCAGAGGGATCTAGATACCTTGGAGCATTGGACAGTCAGCAACAGCATGAAGTCCAGCAAAGGCAAATGCTGGAATCTGCACCTGAGATGGAGTAATGCTGGACACAGGTACAGGCTGGGAGATGAGTGGCTGGAAAGCAGCTTGGCAGAGAGAGATGTGGGGGGTGCTGGTGACAGCAGGCTTAGCATGAGCCAGCACTGTGCTCTGGCAGCCAGGAGAGCAAACCGCATTTCGGAGTGCATTGAACCTGCTGGTCAGAAGGGGTGATTCTCCCACTTCTATGTTCGTATGGCCTCACCTTGAATATTGCATTCAGTTCTGGTCTCCACAACGTAAAAAGGCTGTTCTGGCCCTTGAAAGTATCCAGAGAGGGCACCAAAGCTGGTAGAAGGGCTGGAATGTCCCTCTTGTGAGGAGAGGCTGAGGGCACTTGTATTGTCTACTCTGGAGAGGAGAGGCTGAGAGGTGACCTCGCTGCTCTCTGCAGCTCCCTGAGGAGGGGAAACAGAGGGATGTGTTGCACTCCGCTCTCTAAGAACAGATGGCTCCATGCCTGATAATGTTCAAGAGGCATTTGAATAATGCCCTCAATAATATGCTTAAACTCATGGCTAGCCGTGTAATGGTCAGGCAGTTGGACTAGATGATCTTTGAAAGTCCCTTCTAACTGAACTGTTCCATCGTAAAATAAGGTATTTATTCACTGCTTCCTATTGGCTGGCAGATGTTTAGCCATTTCTAGGAAAGCAGGACGTCAAGTGAAATGGTTACTTGGAAGACAAATGCCATAGCCACAAACATCCCTCAGCTTCCTCCTCCTTTCCCTGCAAGCTCGTCCTGCAAGCACATTTTATTTCTGAGGTTTTTGTCACAGTTAAAGGAATCACTTGGGTTGCTGGCTGAGGACTTTGCAGCAGGTGCTGTTAACTTACAAAAACATTTTTGTAAGGTCACAGTTCCCTTCATTTTCCTTTTATTTCTGCATATGGAAAAAGAATATAAGTTGTTCACTTGAAAACAGTAAGCCTTTCAGCAGTTCCTTGCTGACAAGGGAAAAACTGTAGTAAAGACCAGTTCCAGAAGCCTCTTATTGAAATACGGAATGCAACATAACCTTGTCTTTATAGAAAATACCAGATGCTGCAAAGAGGAGATGAGTGCTTGCACGCTTTTATTCTTGCAGCTTGAACTCTGAGACTAGCAGTGCTTTCTTGTTGAGGCAACAGGCGGAATGAAAACAGCACTGCTCCATAGCTGAATCCAGATTTGATTCCTAGAACTTCTGGCTTATTGAATGTGTCCAGGTTGGCACCTGTGACATTTCTGATGCGAAAGAGCAGTGACTTTACTTTGCAAAGGGTACGCTGTAGTGTGCTACCATTCTGCAAGACTGGGAGCACTGCTGTGGCGATGTCCCATGTACTCTGCTTATGCTCTCCATATGCAGTGAGTGACAGAGCTTGAGCCTGGCAGGCATGGTAGCTCTCTGCCAGTTCTGGTAGCTGGTTATGACCCTGCTTGCCTGGAGACTGGGGATATGTGTGGTGGGAACACAGAGTTTGGAAAATGACGCTTTAAAGGAAGTCTTACGACAATTCACTGAGGTAAAAATGACATTTACTTTAAAAAAAAAAAGTGTATTAATAACATTCCTAATGAAAATGTTGTCATAAATAGGATGAATAGGAGACCTTGTGATATTTTGGGGAACAAATCCCCAAAAAGCCCATTTTCATCTTAGTTTTTTCCTCATATTACTTGAGTGATCAATGATGTATGAGATGTGTATTAGTTCACACTGAGCTTGGAAATCTGGTATTCTTATTGTTTGGTAACTTAGATTTCATGTCATATCATCACCTCATGTTTGGCAAAAAAATTTGTTAATGTTGGAAAAGCAAACATTCTCACAGTCTTATTCAGTCAAACTCAGATTTCTAGTAAGTGGCTGTTGGTGAGGCTGAAATATTTTGATTCCATCTGTTGTACCCTTACAAGATTTCTTATCCAGTAGCAATTTGGCATGAGCAAAAGCTGTTCATACAAGAATAAACTGACTTTTCCTGTAAATCTCCAACAGCCGTAACTAACCAGTCCTCTGCTTTGCATAGTGCACTTCATTTTCCTAACTTAGATTTCTTTCTGAATAAAGGTTTTGAAATGGTATTTGTAATGTTGTTGTATTACTGGAATATATTCCAGAGTTAAAGTAGTTATAGTTTTGATGTGAATTTTCTGCTGTTGTTGAAGCTGTATGTGGTTATCAAGTAAATCAACCATGTATACTTAATTTTGTGGCTTAAACAGAACTGAAGGAGCTTCAATTCTAGTTAAGGCTTCACACAATTGTAGAAATAGGGTACTGTCTTTGTTTAAAACACTTTAAATAATTATTGCTACAATTGAAGCTATTGTTAGTGAGCTGAAGGACTAAATGGAGCTGGCTGATTGGGATTTCAAGTGCAAGGATGGGCTGTGTGTGGAGAGAGTACTTCTGCGTGGCTTCTTTTGCAGTTAGGAGTAGGGCTGGGCTTAATGGCTTTGTTGATGGCTTTCATGAAAATTGGTTGTTCAGACAGAAGAGGCAAACTTGTGGGAATTCTGTCCTTGAGACTCTACACCACTTACCAGATTTTGGCTAAAAATAGCCATGCTATGCATCCAAATCTTGTTTTTCCAGTGTTCTTGCAGTAAATCCTCAACTGCACAATTCTCAGCCATTACCAAGCTGAGCTCTGGAGCAGTCTATAATTGCTTTTATTGCTGACCTTCAGCACAACTTCGTGTTGTTGAGCTCAATTTTATTTATAACTACCAAAAGCTGCTCTTTTGAACTCTTCCCCAGGCTTTTCTTGATGTAGCAAATTTTAAGTTTCATCTTAAATTCTGGCCTTGACTGTGCGACAAAACCACTGACAATCTTATTTTGAAAAGACTTCCACTTGAGAGGAGAGCAAGAGATTTTTGCTAACTACTTTAAACTGGGTGATCTTTAAGGTTCCTTCCAACCCAAACAATTCCGTGGTTCTGTAAATGTGCAGAAACAAACGTGGTTGAGCTACAGACATTTGTTGCCTTTTTATGTAAAAGAGCATTTTGTTGCGTACATAGACTTTCACATCTGCAAAAGCACAAAAAGGCTGTACTTGGATAAAGCATGGAGGTAAAGAATGAATGCCTCCTCTACTGAATAGGAGAAAATTGAGCTTTATGTGGAGAAATAATGTGACACAAAAATGTGCTTCAGGTGAAAATCAGAAACTAAATGAGTGGAGCAAATGGTAGGTAAATAGTCTCATATCAGTACTTTCTAAGGACCAAAGACTCAATGTCTTTGAAGAACATTTTATTTAAGAGTAAAGATTCTTGTAGTGCAGTTCTTGCACAGTTTCTTTGCTGAAAAATCTTTAAAAATCTGGAAGATCTCGTATATTCTTTCTAAGAAGGTCTGGTTTTTAATCCATTAAATCTGACATTTTTCTTTCTGGCTTCTTCCTCCTGTTTTGAAGACTTAACTGATTCAGTAGACCTTATTAACATTGCAGTTAAGGGCTTTGTTTGTTTGTTTGTTGTTCTGGGGTGTTTTTACTTGTTTTTGTGCATGTGTGACAGTCTGAATTATAAATGGTAGGAGATGATGAATAGGATTCTGTTCCTTTCAGGAGAGCTGAGCTGCTTGCAATGAAGCTGGTGAGAGATCTTTGAAACAGCAGGATTGTACTGAAAATACATGAATGACTGTATAGCTTTTGAGCATCTTAGTCTCACCTTGACCTAATCTCTGTCTCTAGTGTTGTTTTGACAGGAGGTGTTCAGAGGAGTCACTTTGGTTCTGCCTTGTGCTTTTGTTCTTCCCTGTGTGTCCACTGGAGGTGGACCTCGTGATAGCCATTCTTTTTTGTGAGATCATAGACTGTCCCAAGTTGGAAGGGACCTGCAGGGATCGTCACATCCTAATCCTGGTTCTGCACAGGACCATCCAAAAATCAAACTGTGTTTCTGAGAGTACTGTCTAAATGCTTCTTGAACTCTACTAAATACAGCTGCTTACTTGTTTTCCTTTCCTTCTCTGTATCTGGTATGTAAGAATGCTTGCCTTCTGGTCGTGCTCTTATCTGAAACTCAGCTTGGAGAGATGAGGGCTGTTCTGGAAAACATTTATTGCTAACATCATTAAAGTCTCTAGTACGAGGGTGCTTGTGCTGTCTGAATGACATGGAGAAGTAATGCAGAGAATGTCCTGTATGTACATATGCTGATACAGCCTCTGAGATTTTGGTATATCCTTGGCAAAAAGATGACTTTTGTAGGAACTGGCTAGCAACCATTAAGAGACTTGTAAATCTTCTTGCAGTTAATTAGCTTTTCCACAAGATGGAGCCAGTTATTCGACAAATAAAGTGTCAGCCAGCGTTCCTCCTGTTTGGCAGAAGAGAAGGGAATGAAAGTAACTTCACTGGGTTTCCTGCTCAGAGCAGAGTGAAAGGATAAATCACAAAATTGTGTCTGGCAGAAGGCATAGGTGATGTTGGCCCAAAATAAATTTGCTTCAGATTATTTTGAGAATGCAAAGCAGTTAGTGTGCTGTTATGTGTAATATTTGGCATCCTTCCTTGTAGACTCGCTACTCGGTATCTGCAAGCATGTAGAGCAAAAGCAAATTTGAGTGTAATACAAACCTTATTTAAAGTGAAAGCCTTGACAAGCTTTCGCCATTAAGTTTTAAATGAGGAAAACTTATTAGTTTCCTTGCTACCTATTTATATGCACATAATCCAAAGGGTTTAGAGTAGCTTGTTGAAGTGTAAAACAGCCACCCTTCCCTTTGGTGGTGAATATGAAACTGTAAGGCTATGTCCTTGCTTGTTTTACTGCAGTTCTCACCTCTTTGCTCTTTGTGTGTTGAGATGTTCAGTAAGTGTGGGCAGCGCCTCTGCTACAGCCAAATAAATGTTTCTGTGTTAACCTGCTGCTCCAGTAAGCTGAGCAGGTAGTGGTGGAGTGCTGAAGGGGAGGAAGCTCGGAACTGCTGTAGGAAGGGCACAGTCACCATCATTCTCTTACCTTGAAGTTGTATCCACAGTATTCTTTTACTTGGTCTTTGGTGGACATCTCCCAGTTCTGTCATGTCCCACTGCTTTTGTTTCCTTTCCCTTCTCATTTTAGCGTGTTCCATTTTCTTTTTTTTTTTTTTTTGAATATGTTTGTGTGGGAGGTGCTGGTACACCTGCCCTAGCCTTGCGTGGTAGTATGGGACCTTTCTTGGTTTACTAGGGCAGCTTGGGAAGAATTTGACTGTTAAAGGACTCTTATACAGACTAATGAAAAGGAGACATAACGTATGGTTCCATACTCTATTAAACTGCTAAAATTCATACATTGTTAGTATACAAGACTTCCAAGTTCTTTCTTATGCTAACAAAAGTTCTTTTTCCTTGGCCTTTTAAAAAGTATCTTGTAAGCCTCATTTCGCATATGATTAAAGCATATGCATCCACAAATGCAAAATGTAATTCCAGCAGTTTGGAACAAAACTTAAACATTGGACTTCCTGGAACAAATGTTTTTTGGCTTGTTTTGTCTTACGTGATGCACGAAACCAGGCTCAGCATCGTCACTGCTGTTGTTATGGTTGCCTGAAGAGCTGGATTAGCTCTACCCACAGAAACTTGTATGGGTGAGTTGTACTTTCATTTGTTACATTAACAGGGTGCATCAGCAATACTGGCAATTTTTATTGCTGCCTCCTTGATCAACTTTCTAATATAATGGAGAAGAGCATTTTGCCCAAAATGAGCTGTGGGAATAGGAAGATATAAGGGGCACATTAAACACGTGCAAGGAACTAGTCCAGTTTAAATAATATGGAGGAGAACTCTGTCATCAAAAGTGATACCATGGAAAGGGAAAAGTGCAAACATTTCTGAAATCTGTTTAGAGAAGAGCATGTAGTTCAGTGGAATATCTAAAAATGATGCGTATTGTTCATAAAATTCACTGTCTGAAATGTATTTTGTAATACAAGAATGTTGTGTGAAGATGGATAACTTTTTCAGCAGTTTAAAAATTGGATTTAAACCAACTTATGTGAAGACTTGTGTTTAAAATTTGTCGTGGATTTTCAAGGTCTTTACGCTTAGGCTTAGAACAACTGAAGTCTGATTTTTGAAATGTTCTCATATTTTCAGTTGCTAGAGATATTTTTGCAAGTAGGGAGAATGTTCTGCTCAATAACGGTAGTGACAAGGAATTTTACTGTAAGTGGGAAAAAAACAACCCTCTCTTCAGCGTGTTTCTTAAATGTGCAAGTTATCTAGCAATTCTGAACACTTAAGATATGGCAGAAAATGCCGAGTGTTGTGGCCGTGTCTTTCATTCTAAAGTCTAGATGGTTCCTTAAATACTTGAACTGTGTCACAGGTGGGGCTGTTACAGGACACAAGGTGGTGTAACCATGGGTTCCTCCTCTTCTCCGTGGGCTTTTACTGTATGATGGTGTATAGTGTGATACTGACACAGCTGCAGGGCTGCTGGGAAGAAAGCAAACTGTCCCAGCCAGACCAAGTACACTGGGAAACCCCACTTACATTTCTCCATTTAGCAGAACGTTCAAGAATCTAGATTAATTACATGAACATATAAGCCTCTCAAATGGATGTTTTTTTTATGTTTCACAAAAAGTTTGCTTTTTTGCTGTTTAAATTTAGTCATCTTTCTGCTTTAACATAACTGAACTACAGCTGCAAGTATGACTACGTATGCACAATAAACCTGATGTGCTTTTATTTGGTATTGGTTATTTTAATGGCTATTTAAATTGTTAATACCCTAGTGAAGATTGCCAAATGTTCACAGGGATAACTTAATACATTCAAGTCTTGTCTTGGTAAGTTTTTTGTTTCTTTTTTGAAAATAGCACATGTTGCAGTTGGCCTTACCTAATGATCTACTAAGAGCTGAAAATTAAACTTCAGTCTAATCAGTAGACAATGTAGAACAGGAAAAGCAGATGAAACAAACAAGATTTTCATCTTTGAAGCAGCAGTCTGTCTTTGGAAAACAACTTAAGTGTTTTCTTGGGTGTACTCAGTGTTTCAAAGACTGCTTGGATTGCTGGAACAAATGTAGTCTTATCAGTTATTTTCAGGACAGTGCAAGTCCTGTAGCTCTTTCCCTAATGTTATCTTTAGCCAACGATGAAAGAGACTGAAAGCAATTTTAAGCAGTTAAATTAGCCGTGTCTTAGATAACTGAAGAAGTTACTTGAAGTGGGTTTTGTGTCAGGAATGGCAACACTGAAAGCAGTGCAGCAAGCTGCTGGAGTCTGGCTCAGTTGCTCTAGTAAGAATCTTGTATTCAAGTGACTTTCAAAAGAATAAAATGTTGTATTAAAACTTACATCAGACATTTCACACTAATGTTGGCCAACTGGAGTTGCGCTGTATGGCAGTTCTTGGCAGGCAAGGTGGCTTTACTACTGGCAAGTAAGGTGTTTTGAATGGCATAAAATGATGGTCATCAGGATTCTTAATGTCCATGCCTCATTTCTGAAGCCCGTTTTCTTATTCCAGTATCAAAGTACGGACAGCAGATAGAAGTAGGTTACTTTTCTAAATTTCACTAGGGAAAACTGGATGTGTTTTTAAGGAACCAAAGCAAAGAAAATAAGGAATACTTCTGTTAAGTGCAGAATATTTTCTTTGTGCAGTAGCGAGGATCCTGATTTCATACACAATTATGAACTGTTAATTTTCTTTTTTTTTGAATCATTACAACTTACTGTTGAATATTTCTGGCACAAATGTTTTGCTCAGTGTTGAGCAAAGCTAACTGGCATAAGTACGTACTCAGGAACATCAGTTGCTGCTGCTTTGTTTTTGACCTGAGGAATTCTGTTTGTTCACAGGCTGTCATACTGCATATTCAGCCAGTGTTTTGATGCCCATGCGGAAGAATTTTGTAACTTCTTCTACCTACTGCTTACAATGGCCATAATTGACTTGTATTAATTTTTATTTGAAATGTTTAATATGGCACATTTGTCATTAGTCTGAAATAAATTCAGAGATTAAATGTAAACACTTTTTTTTGACATCAGGTTAGTCAGTGCTATTACACTACTGAGTTTGCTACTCTGTTGCTTAAAAAAGTTTTATTTCACTAAGTTATTTCATAAATAATGAACTTTGAGCTTCTGAGAATAAGCAAAACTGTTCCTTTCCAGGAGAAAATAACTATTGTGTGTTATGACTTTACTGTTTGCTAACAAAATTTTACGTTAGCAGTCTCCATCCTAATTTATTATAACAGACTTCAGTCACGTAGAGCCCCCATTCTGATCATGTCTTATCAAAGTAGAACTTATGCATATGGGGTATGATAGCTGAAGAAGTCTGAGGAATAGGGAACTAGACAGTTTGCCTAAAGAACAATGCCTAGCTCATAGACTGATGGGATGTGTAGTTGTATAATTCCTGTTGTGTTTAAAAATAAATAAAATTATAGTGGCAGTGTAAACACCCTGAAGGACAAAGATACGATACGCTAGAGATAAAAAAAATATATATGATAAATAGATACTACAGATAAAGGTCTCATGTCACTGTAGCAACACACTGAGAACTGGCTTTCTTCCTTATAACCTGGGAGTGAGCCTTCCAGTTTTTCTCCATACTGGACAAGCTGCTGGGTGCAAAAGACCTTGCTGTATTTGTTTTTAAACCCTCATGACTATGTTAAGCACCTGCATAAGCAAGGTTCTGTTATCTATAATGGAGTGGCTAAGGAAGTATTTAGAGTAAGCTTTTTCTAGTACTCAACTTGAGCTGAAACTTGATTAATATGTTGAGGTAGGTAGCTGTCAAAACTCCATTCTGGAGCACTAAAACTAGAGCACTATGCATTGATGGTGGGGTCTTCCTGTGCTGTAGCTATGTATGTAATCCTTGGTGGGGCGGGGGAAATGACAGATCAAGAGGTTGCTGGCTTTTGAGCTGTTCTAAGATGTATATTGCAAATAGCTTGACTGCTAGTTCTTTCCTAACAAGCCTTAGTTTCTCCATAGAAGTGTGGTTTGTCAAACGTTAGTTTCAGTGAGTAATTGTTAGCTCTCTTGACCCCAGAAATATAACTTTATGATGGTAGCAATTACTTCTAAAACTGCCTGTCAACTTAGTACTTCTGGTCTTAAAGGTCAAGCAATGGACATAAGGTAGTCTGACTTGCTGAGATCATGAACAAGACAAATTAAAAGCAAAGTGTCTACCTAAAATGTAGTTAGTAAGAGGAAGGCCTTTGTTAGGAAAGATGGGATTGTGTGAATCTGTTTTGGGATTTTGTGCAGCAATTCCCAACAATGGAGGCTAACTGAAAGGATTTCTTTCTTCCTTGTTTTTGCTAATGCTGAACAGTGCTTGTATGTTGCCAAGACTTTTCCCGTCTTCCCCCTCAACTGAGTAGGCTTGGGGTGAGTGGACAGAAAACTGAGAGGAGATGCAACTGCTGATGCTGACTATTCCATACCATACAGTGTTGTGTTGAGCAATAAAAGTTCAAGGATAAGAGGAGAAAGCACGGACATTGGTGTTCATGGTGTTGCTTTCCAAAGCAGCTGTTATGCATGCTGAAGCCCTGCTTTCTAGGAGGTGGCTAACCATCTGCCTGCTGATAGGAAATCATGAGTACATCCTTCCTCTTGCTTTGCTTGTGTGCACAGCTTTGGTTTCACCTGCTAAACTGTCATTATCTGTAAGTTTTCTCGCTTTCCCTCTACCTTCTTTCTGTCTCACAGAAGAGAAGAGTGAGCGAGCAGTTAAGCTGTCTGTTGTGGGTTGACTCCCTCCACTCCTAAGCAGATGATCAGGAGAAGGAGGCATGATTTTCTAGGTCCAAGGAAAGTATTTACATACTATGTTAATTATTGTAATGCGAAGTGCTGAAGTTTCGGTAGTGATCTGGAGATCAGAGCTCAGCGCTGCCCTCCGCTCCCTATGAGGAGCTGCAGTTGCCATGAGGCCTCCCCTCAGCTCCTCTGCGCTGGGCTGAGCAAACCAAGAGACCTCAGCTGCTTCTCGTACATCTTTCCCTCCAGACCCCTCACAATCTTTGTAGTCCTCCATTGGACACTCTGATAGTTTTATGCCGTTCTCGTACTGTGGTGCCCAAACCTCCACACAGTGCTTGAGTTGAGGCCGCACAGCACGGAGCAGAGGCTCTACAGAGAGAAGACATCCCCTCATCCACCTGACAGTGCTGGGCCTGATGCACCCCAGGGTCCAGTTGGACCTTTTGGCTGCCAGGGCACAGTTCTGACTCATGTTGAACTTGTCAGCCAGAACCCCTTGATCCCTTCCTGTAGGACTGCTCTCCAGCCTCTTGTCCCCCAGTCTGTACGTACATCCAGGGTTGCTCTGTCCCAGGTGTGTAATGCAGCACTTGCTATTGTTCAGACTTCATGCAGTGGTGATTGCCCAGCCCTCTGTTTTGTCAAGATCTCTCTGCAAGGTATCTCCTCCCTCAAGGGAGTCCACAGCTCCTCCTAACTTAGTATCATCTCTAAATTTACTTAATATGCATTTGAGTCTTGAATCAGGTCATTCATAAAAACATTAAAGAGAATATTAAAGAGCATTTGACTTGAAATTACTGCAGTCACATAACCCAAGTGGAGCTAGGCTTGATTCTCTTACAGGTGTCTTTGGGATTCTAGGCCAGCATACTTTATGTCAGTCTGTCTCATCATGCTAACACAGCTGAGAAACAATGGTAAAGTTTGTAAGTCATCTGGATGCTGGAATACATCTTGGGTATTTTGATCATTTGTCTTTGGAAATGCCTGTATAACTGTTCCCTAAGAGCTTGTATGCTAGAGTTCAGGAGTCCGTGAATATATGGGTATTAAAGGATTTGTTGCTTTAATGTAAGATTACTCTGCATTTAATTTCAAGCTAGTTACAGATGCTTTTCTTAGGAGGCTTTGAATTGGAGAAAAAGGGTTATCTTCTACTGATTTTTGCCAACGTTTGCATTTGATGCATAGCCATAAGGCGTTATTCAAAGCGTAAGCAAAATCTTACTGCTACTCATAAGCCAGCTTTTAAAAGTTTCTTTGGGGTGTGTTTCCCAGCTAGCTGAAATGTTATACGATAACAGTTTCAAGTAGAAAGTCATAAATAAAGTGGCTGACCATATTAGCAGTAATTCGATGTCTTGGAGAAAGAGCTGTCAGCTTTTATTCAGATATCCTGTTGCTTAGAATAGAATAATGCCAAAGAAAATCTTCACAGTATCTGGAATTTTGAAATTAACTAAGGTATTTCCGCATTTCCCTTAGGTCCACGATGGGCTTCGTGGAACACTGGTGTTTTTATTTGCATCAGATGTGCTGGAATACATAGAAATCTTGGAGTCCATATATCAAGGGTCAAATCTGTCAACTTGGACCAGTGGACACCAGAGCAAATACAGGTAAAGTGCTGATGTGTTTTCAAATTGGAAGGAATTCTAGGAATACTTTTGAAAGGATTGAGTTTATTGTGTTTTACAAGCAAAGCAGAGGGACAGGAGATACTCTGTGATTTTCAAATGTTTTAGGGCAACTTTAACTGTTCAACAAGATAACTTAATACCCCTGCGCCGACAGGAAAATTATGTGATCAAAAAAGATACCTGTGGTTTTGAGGAGGTGTATTTAAGAGTATTCTACGTTCCTTTCCTTTGAAACTTTCAATGTGATTCCATGTTAATAAAGTACTGCATGTACTCTTTAGATCTTCTGATTGTCTGTAAGCAGAGTATGTCCTTTACAGATAGTGCAAGAGATTTTTCAGGTTTTCATTCCATGGGACTGAAGAGATTTTAGTCAGCTATAACCTATTCGCCAATACCTAATGTATTATTTAAACCTTTTTTTTGAATAATTTTGGTACATAATTTGAGCTCCTGTCAAGTGTGGGATCAGAAATAGTCCTGTTCATAAGAATCTTTGGTATGCTGAATGAATTTGAGAAGCTGAAGCTTGTTAAGTGCAATAATTTTGTGACATTGAAGTTCTTTAAAACCTACAGCTTCATTTAATCGCACCTTTAGCATTCTGACTGTATAATACTTGGAAGTATCAGTGGCCATGAACTAACTGTTTTCTACAACTTTTCCTTAGTGCATGCAAGAAATGGGAAATACTAAAGCAAGACTACTCTATGAAGCAAATCTACCAGAGAACTTTCGAAGACCTCAAACAGATCAGTATCCTTTTTGCTTTAGCTTTCATGTTGAAATTATTGTAAATGCAATTTAGATGTTATTACTATTTCAAGAAAATTCTCCATTTGGCAACTCATTATTTCATTGATATTGACATGTAAGAAAAGGCAGTAGAAGTTGGGAACAGTTCAGAAAAGGTTTGAATTGCTTCAGTTATAGCAAATCTACTTTGCAATGAGATTTGGCAAGCCTCATTTATTTTTACTGTCAAAAGAAGTGACTGCATAAATTCCATAGATGTAGGAAGTTGGAGTGATACCAGAGAGCTCTCAGTTCTGTCATTGTCTTGAATAACTGCCAGCTAAAGTTAGAAGAATTTGAACAAGATATAATAAGCTGAATGGTAATGTAAAATAAGTCATTGGAACTTACACAAGTGAAGTACACATTTCTCTAGATTAAGAATACTGTTTTCTGAAGTTGAAGTATGCACTCTGTGAACTGTATAAGCACAAATGATTAGCACGGGAATTTCTGAATAAACCAGATATCTCTGTCAGCTGCCACTTGTGCTGGTGTGTGCTTATCACCAGGTATCTGGAAGAGGAGGGTTGGAGTGAAAGTTATCTGCCACAAACTGGACATGAGCTTGCAGCCCGGAAGGCCAACTATGTTCTGGGCTGCAATAAAAGAGGAGTGGCCAGCAGGGAGAGGGAGGTGATTGTCCCCCTCTACTCAGCTCTTGTGAGGCCCCATCTGGAGTACTGTGTCCAGGCCTGGGGCCCCCAGCACAAGAAAGAGACGGAGCTCTTGGAATGAGTTCAGAGGAGGGCCACCAAGATGATCAGAGGGCTGGAGCACCTCTCCTATGAAGAAAGGTTGAGGGAACTGGGCTTGTTTAGTTTGGAGAAAAGAAGGCTCCGGGGAGACCTCATTGTGGCCTTCCGATACTTGAAGGGAGCGTATTAACAGGAGGGGGAATGATTGTTCACAAGGGTGGATAGCGATAGGATAAGGGGGAATGGTTTTAAACTGAGACAGGGGAGATTTAGGTTAGATATTAGGAGGAAGTTTTTCACTCAGAGGGTGGTGACGCACTGGAACAGGTTGCCCAGGGAGGTTGTGGATGCCCCATCCCTGGAGGCATTCAAGGCCAGGCTGGACGTGGCTCTGGGCAGCCTGGTCTAGTGGTTGGCGACCCTGCACTCAGCAGGGGGGTTGAATCTAGATGATCATTATGGTCCTTTTCAACTCAGGCCATTCTGTGATTCTATGAAATAAATAAATTTCTTCAAAAATGATCTTTCTTGAATGTACAGAATCCATTGTAAAACTTATAATAATATTAATTTAGATTTGCATTAGCTTTTCATTTAGTGATGGTACTCCAGAGGCAGGATTTGCTTCACCTGATCTTTCTGGAACTCTTAATTATAATGAGATCTTAAACCATACTGTAAAGTGAGCAGAATCTTTTCCTGGCTCTCTTAAGTCTCATACAGACTATGGAGGCTGATAAACTGACTTAGTTTTAACTGGATCTGAATTTTCTCTGTCTATATATAAAAGCAATTTTGATTCTTCTGTTTATTAGATACTGTGCTTGATATGCTATGTATCAAGTTTTTTTTTTTTAATGGTTAGGGGCTTAATTACAATGTGCACTTGAGCAAAACGGATGTGTTTCTGATATTCCAGTAGCTTTTGAGTTAAATGTGCCTAGGCATAATTAAAACGAACAAACCTGGAATTACATAGCACAGTAGTTTTCCAGCTGTAATTTCAGTCATAAGACTGAAATGCTTAGACTAAAACTTACTTAAAAGTTGACCTTGAAGATGTACATTTTGCACTGCAGCTACCTTGAACTTACTGGTGTTATTGCAGGAGAACTAATAATGCTATACTTGAAACTTTTGTTGCAAGTAAAGCCAAAAGTAGTTCTCTTGCACAGTAAATCTCAGGCAACTGAAATAATCATCACTTTTGCCTTTTCAGGCTTATTTAAACTTTTTGTTGACACTGGAGATAATTGTTTAGTCTTTTGTCAGTTTATAAGTGATGACTTGTAAAATTAAATAGATTCAGTTTAACATGTCCTCTTTATTAAAAATGCAGTTCTGGGAATGAGGATGCTGACATTCTCTGGTTTAAGTCTCTTCCCTTCAATTTTGGCAGCTGCATAGCTGCTTGACATTGTTGACAAGCTGTTGTGGTACAGATGTCTTTATTTTTATCTTTTGTATCAGTACGAAATTATCATTGTCCTACAAGTATTCTGCTTGTGAAATTTGTAATATTCTGAATCGTCTTTTGGGTGAACTATGAAAACCCACTGCCATATGTTGATGGAGTTTGTATATATTATTCCATGTTAGTGTTTAACTTAGCTTCCTGTAGTGCAAGAATGTACTCATACTTCTGCTTTCTAGGGAGTTGAATGGAGACTTCGAGAAACTTAGAGGAGGGAAATCTCTGATAAAAGTCCTCCAGTCACTTCTACTTCTTGATCACAAGGCTGACCTTTCTGGGCATTTTTTCATCTTCTCTTGTGCCTGGCAGGAGACCTCTGGCTTAGAAGCTAGCTTTGAGGATCATCTTGATGTTTTATATGTGGGCACTAGTTTCCTCCCGTTTGAAAGTGTTTTTGTTCCAAGAGCAGATTAAATCTTTTTTTTCTGGTCTCGTCATTTTTCTTGCCTCTGAAATCAGATTTAGCATCTGTTTTAAATTCTGCTAACAAGAGCTCAGGAGGTTACTGACCTAAGGAAACTTTGTCACGGTTCAAAAATTCATGTATGTTGATGTGCGTTACCGTGAATAAAGATGTATCTTTCAAAATACACAACTGAATACCCCAGTGTAATAGCATCCTGAATAAATAAACCTTGTGAAATTTGAAGACTTCTGATTGTGTTAATACTTTTTAAATTCAGACTTCATAACTGCCCAAAATATGTGTTCATTCTGGGAAACTGATCAAAATAAGACAACATTTATGAAAAAACAAAAACAAATCAACCAAACTTGGAATGCTTGACAGAGTAAATGTTCCATCTGAAAACATTAATTTTGGCAAATAGCTAAGACTTTTCCTTTGAAGAAATAATTAATCACAGGTATTGTGTAACGATCAAGTTTTGAATATTTTCTGTCTACTTCTAAATTAATTGTGATTTAGTAGAGATAGCCAGTAACTGCTCAAAAGCATGCAGGAAAAAAAAACGCATGGAACAAAATATTTTTTCTCTCTCATCCTAACACAATTTATCTATTGCAGTACTTTGTAAGGCAAATTGAAAATAAAATTTCTGAGGTAATTGTTTATTCTTAATTAAATATGAAAAGTTATGGGTATTGCATACTATATGGCTTCCATTCATCTGCAATTTGATTTTTACCTTGATTTGGGGCAAAATGTCAGTCCTTCAATATGGGTAAAGAACCATGCATATATAGCTATCTTAATACTGATATTTCAAAGTGCATGAGATACTTTTTAGAATGTAAATATATTTGAAAAGAGGTATGAAAGTGCAGGGGAACTGTTAGGTCAGGGCTTGAACTGGTGACTGAGCACCTGGTGAAGGGGTGTGGCTGGCCCGAGGAGCACAGGCACATTGCTTGCACCTGTGCTCCCTGCATGACAACATGGGAGGGGGGGGTGACCCACCCTGGGCCCCTGTAACAGCCATCTACTAAAGGGAGAGCATCTTCTGGTCCTAGGTTGCTTTCTGAGAAGGAGTGCTGTATTGCTAGAGAGCCCCTTCACCAGCTGGGTGAGTTCTGTTCTTCTGTCTGTGTATAACTGTTGGCCTACCTGTGAATGCTTTACTTGGTATCGCCAAGAACCTGTCAGAACAAATTTTGCTTTTTTCTAAGCAGAACAAAAAGAATATTTTGTTATTGCAGCTTTTTATGAGGCAGATGTTCAGGTGGTGCTTGTATACCATTTGAAACTTAAGTGTTATTGTTGAAGATAAAATTTGATGTGCAGAAAGAAGGAACTGAGTGTAGTGAGCTCACTGCCAATCTTAAGAGGTAGTGCATGGAGCTAAGGTATTTTTCCCTTGACTGAGGGGAAAAAATGATCTGGAGATTAAAGATGCAATGAACCTCAGCTTCCATAGTTTAAATTTTGATTTCTAAATTGGATAATCATACTGCTGAACAGATTAGTTAAAATGTATTCTTCAGGTACTAGAGAGTCAGCTTTAGTGAAGTTAAAATTCTCTGCTTTGGATGAGCTGCTTTATTGGGCTGAGATAATAGTTTAAGAAAATAGCTAGTGCTCTTTCTGTGTTCGAGCTGATGAGTTGTATGGCCTGGTTTCAGTGTTACTATGCTTGCTGCTGTTTTCACCTTTGGTTCGGTATCTTTTTATCAATATTGCTTTAGTTTTCTTTCCCTTCCACAGGGATGTTTGTACAAGTCCTTTGCACGAATTGAAAAATGGGAATACATGTTTCTTCTGAAGAGCGAGTATTTTTTCCAAGTGACGTTAGTGAACTGTGCTTTAATTATTTGCTGTATCTGAATACCTTTGTTGCAAGTTTTTTCAGTGCTGCAGCTTATAAACACTAACTGCAAATATCATGGCTGTGGAGTACTTGGCTACTTCTACTATATCCTGATATCATTTCATTATGTGATTAAACTGATGAATTTTCTGCAGTAAAAGGAAGCACTTTTTGGCTGATGAAGTAGTAACTGTTTTCTGTAGAGTGGTTTCTGTTTTATTGTTTTAAAATGATTAAATGAATGAACAGAATCTGCTGCAATTCTTTTATTTGAATAACCTGTCAGCTTTTTAGGTTACTGGTGCTGTTTTCTGAACACGTTTTCCTTAAACTAGCTATTTCCAGAGCTGTGGAATTTTTCATTAGGGATAAGTATGAAAAGAAGAAGTATTACGATAAAAATGCAGCTAATGCCTTCAATGTAAGTAAACAGTCTCGCTGAGAATTCTGTCACTTCTCTTACTTGAAAGTTACATGAAAGAAATATAGAAAACATTACACACGTTAAAATGTCTTTTGTGGTAGAAAACTTACTGATGCAGTGATAAATGCTTTCTTTTATCCGTTGAAATTCTATTCCTACATCCTTCAAGTACAACGTACGTTGTCTGTTACATTTGTAACAGCAAACCATTATGGCCCAAGAAATAGCTTTCTTCGGAACTTCTATATTGTGGTGTTCTGCTCTTTTAGTGATGGATAGTTCTTTAACAGTATACTTGGGAGTTCTTTCTGTGCATCTCTTTCTGTGTTACAGGAATAAAATAGGATTACTGTTCCTCTTGACTTTCTTTCCTCATTCTTTGTAGTACCTTGATGAGAGATCTTAAGGTGTTCAGGGTCCCTATTCTGAGGGTCTTGTTGCTCTGCTAAATGCTGAAACCTTGCTTCTAGTGAGGTGCAAACATGGGCAATAAAGGCATGCTGGCTGTTTAATCAGATAGCTGTGCATTTGCTGCAGTAAGCTGATGAATGACTTTCTTGTAAAGTAGTTTTGAGAGTATAAGCCTTTCATGGAATCACCAAGGTTGGAAAAGACGTCCAAGATAATCTAGTTCAACTGTCCACCTACCACCAGTATTTGCCTGCTAAACTGTGTCCCTTAGTACAACATCTAAATGTTTCTAGAACACCTCCAGGGACAACGACTCAACTACCTCCCTGGGCAGCCTGTTCCAGCTGCCAGCTTCCTCAGGAGAGTACTGTAGGATACAGTGCCAAAGGCTTTGCTGAAGTTTAGGTAGACTACATCAGCAGCCCTTCCTTCTGCCGTCAGGTGGATCGCTCAATCATAAAAAGAGATCAGGTTGGTCAAGCAGGACCTGCCTTTCATGAACCCATCCACGCTGGCAGGGTCTGATCCCCTGGTTGTCCCACACATGCTGTGTGATCTCGCTCAAGATGATCTTTAATGAAGTTCAGAGTCTTACTGGTTTTCTTGATACAGCTGTTTATGGGGTGTAGAATCTAGTTCATACTTCTTAATTTTTATATAGGTATTTATATGCTTAAACTCGTGTATGTCTGCATTATTTAAGTATGGCCTAACACATAACTTCTTAGTCAACCTGACTGTAAATAGTGACTTTTTCTAGAGAATATGTATCAAGATGGAAGTAGAGACTGGGTATTTATGCTGCCTTTTTCATCTGAGAAAGTGGATCTTGGAATGATATTTTTATTTAAGAAGGCTTAGAATAGCCTACCAACTAGAGAAGTCAATTTCATTTAAGCTCCATTAAAGTAGAGGAAAGGTTACTTCACTTAAACTACGGTTTGTATTTGACCTCTTGAACTGCGCTTTCTACTGCCTGTTTGCTTTTGATACTGAAGTAGAGAATGGGAAGAATCATTTTAAAATAATACTTGTTTAGAAGACTTGTAATGTCTTAAACAGCAACCTTAGCTGTCTAGTATACCAATCTACTTCAGCTTTAGCATATTTGAACGAGTAATCAGGTTTTGCTTGTGGTACTGCAGACTAACATAAATTGTTTGTTTGTCATAGCATTAAGAATAGAATCCAGAAAGGCTGGAGAGATGAATGTTACTGCTGAGTAGGAAATAGCATTTTATTTCATCCTGCCTGGGCTTTTCTTTCATTGACTTTAGCAAATTGCATAATTTGTCTGATACAGGAACAAAATCTGATTATGAAACACTTCAGCAATAGATGAGCCCTGCAAATTCACACAAGTGTGGTGCCTGCCTCCCAACCTGATACTTGTTCCCAGTGACTCTCCTTGGCTGTGAGCCCAGCCCAGCTCTTGTGCGCTCGTATTTCTGAGTCTGGTGTTCTGTGATTATCTTTTGAGTGAGCCTTGGACTGACAGGAAGGAGGAAGAAAAGGTAAAGATGGGTGTTCTTCTGGCATGTCCAGTATGCTTCTTTTCTTCTCCTGGATGCATTAGGTAGTGAAGAAGCAAAGTGACAGAACAGGGGTCAGTGGGCACAAACTGGAACATAGGAAGTTCCACCTGAATGTGGTGGAAAAAACCCTTCACTGTGAGGGTGATGGAGCGCTGGAACAGGCTGCCCAGGGAGGCTGTGGAGTCTTGTTCTCTGGAGATATTCAAGACCTGTCTGGACACCTTCCTGTGCAACCTTCCCTTCCTGAAGGGAAGCTACAGTGGCAAGGGTATTGGACTTAATAATCTCTAGAGGTCCCTTCCAACCACTGTGATTCTGTGGTGGGTGTGGGTGTGTGTATATATACACATGTATATATACATATATTTTTTTTATATATATATATTAAAAAAAAAAAAGCCTGTCATTTGTATGAGCAGGTAAAACAGGAGTGCAAAACCAGGCTTGCTGGGCATCGGGGTTGCTTTCCTTAATCCAGTAATTTTGCGGAAGTGGTAGTGAAAACTTCAAGGGTGATGTTCCCAGATCTGGTCCTGCTGCTCAAGGTGCTTGTGATAATAGCTTAAAGTTGCACAGAAATTATACATTTTAAGAAAATTGGTTCAAGACCATATGCTGTTTTTCTTAGATTAATTTTGACAAGATCATAAGCTTTTCAGGTTTGTCTCACAGTGCAGTGTCTGTGTTAATGTATTCTGCCTGTTGGTGTCAGGATCGTGTATGTCAGGGTTCAGTTCCTGATTCTGTGATGCTCGGGACTTTTGTATCAAAATTCTAATTAGATGAGGTGTCTTTTCTGACAAAACTGCTGTAATGCTGAAGGGCACCTTACTGTGATAACAAAGTTATCCAGTGGCCAGCCCAGTAGGGCTTTCAAACATGCAGGCTCAAAGTAAGCATGTATGAAAAGTGACTTTTTGTCAAGAAAACTGAAAAGCAGTGCAGGTTAAAGCTATGGCTCTACATTTTATTGGCTAGTTACATTTTAAACAGAATAATGCATTTCAGCAGAAATCAAATAGACTCAGCGTTATAAATTATTCTAATTTCTGACTTCAAAATATATTTTAAAGTCACAATTAAGATGCATGGGTTTCATTTTTCTGTACAGGGAATATGTGAAATGCTGATTCTGTATCAACACTCAGACCTAAGTGAGTGGTATAATTTACTTAGCTCTTTGAATTTGGGTTACCAGTACGCAGTTGCTTGTTTTCTTGCTTGGACACATTGTAGGCTTCAGAATTTGGAGCCTGACATTCTTTTGAACAGTGGAATGTGTGGTTTCTGGGGGTGATAGTGTGGGTTTGGTTTTGCTTAGCTCTGGGACACAGTCTAATATCCATTAGGGCTAATTCTAAACTACACTCTTAGGCTTTTTCCTTGAGAAAAATCTTCTGGAGTGCGGCATGAATGGTTGGCCCTGGTTGTCAAAGTGAGGCTCTGGATCAGATTAGGGAAGTAAGGAACTTATGAAGGTGATCATGCTAAGCTTGTTCCTTTTCTTAAGTTTACTTTCATGTGTACTTCAGGTGAAACAAAAAAGCAGGAACTCTAGTTCAGAATAAGCAATGCAATTTGAATAAATGGGGGGGGGAAGAAAAGCCAGGAAAAAAATCTCAAGAAAAATACAGTTAACATGAATCTAATAATATAAGGAATAAGTTAATGTGGATGAGTTTCTTGAGTGCCTTTCATTTTTTGATATTTAAACTTGGAACATTCTAATAACTCAAAATAATTTTTGAATGTTTGTGTTTGCTGCTTCATAATACTGTAGTATAAGGAGAAAAGGATTTAGGAAAAATATCTAATATTGCATTTGTAGAAATAACTTATTTTTAGATTACTGATATCTTTTTCATGGATTATTTTTTTAATTTAACTGCTGGTAAAGTTGCAGTTTTTGACTTCTTGAAGTTTTCTTTGCACTGATCAGAATAAAAGAAGAATGAATAAATTAGCATAGGCAATGAAGCAGATACTTTTTGTACCCAGGCAAAGTATCTTCAGACAGATGTATTGAATATGACTATTGGAACACGCTGCTGAGTTTGCACAGCTGTGAGCTGTTTCTTTTCTGGTGTATCAGTTTTTCAGAATCTGGTCCAATGCAAGGTATGACCTAAACAAGCGTGGAATGAGGCTGTAAATTCTGTATGTGCCAAACAGCCCAATTTATATACAGCTTGATAAGCAGGAGCATCTTTTTTTTTTTTTTTTTTTTTAAGTTAAGGTGTAGTTCAGGGGAAGTGTAATCCTCAAAAAAGCCCTTTAATGCAGACATGTATTTTACTCACAGAAGCAATTACCTTTCAGCCAGACTAAAGAATGGAAGGTTGTAACTTCTGAAAATATTATACAGTTGTAGTAATCTGTAAATGCTTACATACATTTGTAGGATTCTGATATTATCATTATAACTTTGAAGACAGCTGTCTGGTATTTATTGTATTTAGGAAAATGCGTCCTTATTATCAAAGCACATTCCACTTAAGCAGTGTAGCCTGTGGCAATTAAAAGTAGTATTTCTCAGGCTAGCGCCTATCATAATTCTCTTCCAACATGAATAAGAGTCACACTGGTATAAAAGACAAACGCTCCTTTCTCAGAAGGGAGTTTGCAGTCATGCTGTGGTGAGACCTCTGTTTGTCAAAACTTCTGCCAACCAACTGCTTAAGCCAAGTTTCTCAGTCTGGCCAGCTACCTTCCTGTCCAGCTTTGATACGATGTAATTTTGAAACATGCAGGACTTAGTGTTTATTATGCTTTTTTATCCATGCTTGAATTTGAAAAGAGAAATACTACAAGTAAAAACGTGAAGCTGTCTGTTACTTGGGAGTATACGTTATCTTTGTGCTGTGAATACTGCATGTGATTTAGTATTGTTAATAGCAGGCATTTTTTCTTACTGAATAATCACCTTGAGAGCAACAACAAGTCAACTGATTTGAAATACTCCCAGCATAATATTGTCCTCCTAAAATTTATTTTCTGCCAAGCCCTCTTCTTATCTTTTTTAGCAATATGTAAGCTGTGAAAAATGTAACATACAGCATAGAATCTGTTAAAACAAAAATCATGAAATGAAAGAATCAAGAGTCTTTGTGATCATGATGCATCTAAGGTGCGGTAGCACAAACATCTTGCTGTGCAGTATGCTGCGGTGTTTGACTTGCAGCTGAGGGCTTCCATCACTTCTGTAATCAACTACAGACACCACATGTCAGAGATACCAGGTAATTGTGTATGTTAAAACTTTTCTTCACATGGGTGCTAATATGAAATTGTTCAGGAATATCATTCCATTTCAGACTTACTCCTGAGTTTCACTTTTGAGCATAGGCAGATCGTCTTGCATTTATTCGTTGCTTTTGTACACAACTGTAAGAACTGAAGGCTAAAGCATGCAGAGCAGTTCTTCCTCTTACAATCTGAGTTGTCAAGACTGTTTGCTTAGTAAATCTGTTGTTTGCTTTGGATTTCCATTAAACTCTTTTGTTCATTATTTCTCTCCTGGAGCACTTTCCAACCAGCACTGCTTGCAGCTACACAGACACCTTTCCCCAAGAATCTGAACTTGTATGCTTAAATAAATGACTTGAAGGACTTATCAGGATTGTTGTAGTAAATGTAAGTAGAGCAAAAGAGACACAAGGTATATTCTGAGATAAAAAGATGCAGAGCTATCGTTATTTTTAGGAGACTAAGCTGCCTTACTGTTTATAGAGAGGCTGTCTGTTACAATAGGAAAGGTTTGCATAGTGTTAAAGCTGGGTATGCAGAGGGGACTCCCAGATGGAAAAATACTGTACAGGCAAGGTAGCTGACTGCTTTAACACCTCAAGTTTTAGGTTTTTTTTCTACTTGGGCTTTTCTCCTCTATTCCTCCCACCAGACGTTAGCACAATTGCAACAATTCTTTTGTTTATTTAATTTTTTTTCTTTTTTTTTTTGGTCTGGGATATATTGGTATGTTTCTGGGTAACTTATTCTCTTACTTTGTCGTACTTCTTCCAACTACTTTCAAGAAAGCCATAGATGCGTGCAGTGATGCAGAGCCAGACGAAAGTTGATGAGAATTCCTGCTGAAGACTGTAGTTATCACAGCCTGTGTGCTTGTTGTGCAAGGGGATTCTTATTATTTTTTTAACTTTATTTCTTCTAGTGATATTTTCATTGTTGAAGCTATGGCAGATCAAGCTATTCTTGACTTTCAAGTCAGGTTCTCTTTCTGTTTTTTGATACCTGCATTTCAGAAACCATGTTTACCATACACTTTCTACCACTACCACCTGATATAAGAGATGTTTAATGACTTGAAAATGTAATGTATGCAGTTCATTAATAGAACTTGTGCTGAAAAAAAATCCTAATTTAATTAAAGCTAATGGTCTTTTTAGTTGAACTATCACAACTTTCGATTCTTTCAAAACACTTGTATGATACTGAAAAGAGATGATGTACAGCTTAGTTTGAAAACAGGATGAGTATGTTCTCTAGAATCTATTTAGGGTATTACAACAAATGGTAGAGGGCAGGCTGTCTTACCCAGAGAAAGAGAGCACACTTAAAACATTAACTTACTTTTGTGACTATTGAGATAAAGCACTTATCTGACAAGTGCACATTTTGGCCATGTTTATTTCCCTTGATTCTCTAACTAATCTGAAGACAAAGTATTTGAGTCCAGAACTAAAAATTAGGAGATTGCTTTCAGAGATTGCGTTCTAGGCTGGAAGAAGTTTGGAGATTAGTCTTAGAATATTAGTAACTGTAGTTGTTAAACTTGAAGTGTTAGGCTGCCTTGCTTCTCCTCCATATTTGTGTTCTAAGAAACAAGTAAGCATAATCTGCTTAACTAATGTTAAGGCAGTGTCTAGTTCTGTTGGAATGTGAGTATCATCTTTCTCAACAGAACAATTTACCTGATACTAAAGCTGCTTCTCTTCTTAATATTTCTATCTAACTTCTGTCTTGCCTTTAATGTGCTTGTCACCAGTATCTGGAATGATGTCTGAGGTGGCAACAGTGGGTGGAATTTGCTTCTTGTTGAGGGAAGGCATTATGGAAGGTCAAAGCTTTTGGCTTAGTAAGGGTCTGAAGCGAGCTAATGAAAGTACATTGATTGGATTTTTGTTCTGGGGCATGAGTTGCTTGCCTGATTTTTGGTTAAAATAGAATAATTCAATGCTATGACTATGCACAGAAAGGTGAACTGCTTAAAGGGTGGCTTGGTTTGACTTCACCGTTTGTTCACTCTGGAAAGAAGGCAAATAGTGTTCTGCATCTATAAAATGTTGTTTAAAGCTTTTTCTGAAAGAAGTATTAATTTTGACTGATTATCTCTGTATTGAGTTCCAAATACTGGTAATCAAATGTATACGACTTATAAGGTAGAGGACGTTAATAAGGCTGTGTTCTTAGATGCAATGGCCAAGAGAAATTATTTCACAAAGGTTTAGGAAGTCAAGTTTGAAGCCACTATGTTGTCTAACTTAATAATAAAGAAAGAAAAAAGAAAATAGTACCCTTATTTTTATATTAAAAAAACTTGTTTGAACTTGTTAATTTTTGTATCTAGTGCAAAGACCCTTGTGACGTACATGTAATATGGAAAAGAAGCAGTGAGGTTGCTGCTGGTTGTATGTAAAAATAAATGATATAGGTATTCTTGCAAGCGATCTCTACAGTTTTTAATAAAGATAAGTATGTAAGAAAGAAACCATACAACTTCTCAGAATGCATATGGAAACTGCCTTACTCACAGTGGATAGTGAATCAACTCAAGCTCATTCTAGGTACTTTCAGCCTCAGAAATAATGAACTGGCACAAAGTATTCCACTACGTGTATTGTGCATATATTATCATGTACTGATGGTATTCAGAGAATAATAAACAAAATTTCTATATTTAAGAAAAGATGTGAATTATGTATGCAGCAGAAGCTCTGTGAAACTCTTAAGTTCATGGAATGAAAAGAATAATGGATCTACATTCTTCCGTGCTTTAAAACACTATGTATAATTTAAGAGGGTTGAAATTAGACAGGCAACTGGATAAAATGTGATGTGAATTTAAAGATTGTGATGACACATTTTCCAGAAAGTTATCTTAAAGGAGATTAGTGCAGCAAGTGTATTGTATAAAATATGCAACATGGGCAATTTAAGATGGAAAAATTGGGGTATTATGGTAGGATGGGTGAAAAGTAGCTGTACAGTAGCTGGCATTGAGAAACATTCAGTCATTGGCTTGGAGAGATATTACTGGTGGCTTAAAAAACAAACAGTTAAATTAAGAATCACAGAATAGCTGAAACTAGGAGGAACCCCTGGAGATCATCCAACCTGCCCAAAGCAGGTCAACTAGAAGAGTCTACTTAGAGCTGCGTTCGCTTGGGTTTTGAGAATCTCCAGGGATGGAGACTCCACAACGCCTCATGGCAACTTGTTCCAATATTCAACAGCCCTTACCTTTAAAAAGTTTGTTGCAGTGTAATTTCCTTTGATTCAATTTGATCAGTATCTCTTTGGTCTTTACCAAATATCTGAATACCACAGGCAACTGTTTGCTTCAGTCTTCCTAGTTCCTTGGTACCACGTATTTATACACATTGATAAGATTTTTTTTCCCCTATTCCTTTCCTTCTTCTGCATTAGCTTTCTCTCCTCCAGTCTCAACTCACTAAGCCTCTCTGTGTCTGAAAGATGCTTTGATCCCTTAATCAACCTAGAATTCTTTTGTTGGACTTGCTCCGGCCAGCCTATGTCCATCTCATGCTTCAGACTTGATGTGATGAACTGTCCCATGTGCAAGTCATCAGTGAAGCAGTTAAACAGACTTGGCCACAGATTTGATACCTGGGTATACCACTACTGGCTTGCCTTGAACTTGGACTTCGCCCAGCAGTGCTTGAGTGGGTTATTTGATATTAGAAGCAGGGTCTTATTTTCCCCACTTCCATGAGGAACCAAGAACCAAGAACAAGTAATTACAGTGTAGACAAAAATCCTGCCAAAGCTGAAATCCGTAGTGACAATTGCCAGTTCAGTGTCAATCATGAAAATGTACATCATCTTGGTATGCAGTGGAGCAGGTGTTGCCGCTTCGAAGAAGAAAGGTGTTGTTCTGAAGTGTTGGGAAGCTTAATTAAAGAGAATTTTCCCTGGAACAAATGCAGACATAAAACATCTGTTAGATTGGACAGGGAAATGGAGAGCACTTGAGTAAGAGATTAAAAGCATCCCTTTTGTTTATCTAGTGCCAGCCTTTAATTAAGCCGTGGTGACTCTCTGTAACATCCCAAGACATGGTCATCTAAAAGAGAAGCTAAATAAGCCTTGAAAGAGTAGGCAACAATAAGCTTGGATTCTCTTAGAGTTGGAAAATGTATTTATATATAGCATCAAAATCAAATGCTGTTGAAAAAAATCTCCCAAAACATTAATTGCCTCTCTACTTAATGAAGATTTCATGAATGTCTGTGCTCCTGCACATATACAGAACTATAGCTAGGTTTTGCACAACCTTTACTGTATTCCTGGAATGAGATATGAGCACTCTAAAAAGAATAGAGGAGGGATGTGCGCATTCAATATACTGACTGTACAGTAGTACTAGGAAAAGCCAGCTAGTGCAGTATTTTGTTAAACGTGGGTCACTGTATCTTTTTTCTGTAGTGTTTGTCCAGCAGTCGGAGCACTGAATATCAGTAATGTTTTACTAACTAAAAAGCCTAACCAGTTAGGTTAATGAACTTCTGCAGAGATTCAGATATAAGTGCTGTTAATAGAGCATCAGCATTCATATGCTGCTTTCATTATTTCAAGAGTAGTCCTTTAAAAATGATAAGCAATTGGTTGTGTGTATGTGCATTTATTACTTGTAATTGATACTGCTTTAAATAAATACTAATTTAATTTTGTCAGTGTGGATTGGAGATGGACTGTAATAAAGACAGTGAAAAGCATCCAGCAGCTGAACTTAAAACCTGTCAAATGAGTATGGATTAGAACTCTTGATTTAGATTATTTCCCTGTATATTGTGTGCATTTAAATTGGCCACTCGAGGGCACCTTTGTACTTGGTTCAACTGCTAACTTCCTGAATGTATTGACCTGATTTCATAATGCACTCATTTTTAATCTCTTGAATCTTCTGAATGATAGCACTGTAAATTTTATTTTTAATGGAAGCTTTATACAGGTTTCTAAAGATTCTTCTTGAACTCTTTAATAAAAGGCTGGATAGCAAAATGCATTACATCAAGAGCAAGGTTTTAGAAAGACTAAAAATTCATGAAAACTTCTAATACGTTGACCTTAACGCCCATTTGTGTTTGCATAAACTACCTGAAGGAATGTTGTGGTGGGATTCTGACGTGGGATTCTACTTCTTCTAGGTAACTAGCAATGGGACAAGAGGGAATGGCCTCAAGTTGCGTCAGGGAGGTTCAGGTTGGATGTTAGAAAAAACTTCCAAAGGGGTGATTGGGCACTGTAATAGTCTGCCCAGGGAAGTGGTGGGGTCCTCTTCCCTGGAAGTGTTCAAGAACCATGTGGACATGATACTTGGGGACATGGTTTAGTGGGCACTATTAGTGGTAGGTAGATGGTTGGACTAGGTGATCTTAGAGGTCTTTTTCCAACCCTGGTGATTCTGTGACCGTTACCTACCATCGAATATGTTAGTACAAAACTAACTACAGTGAAATCATTCATTGGTTTTTCTGTATGTTCTCTGATAGCTTCATTTAGTGTCTCTTTTAACCTTTTTACTGAAATAGTATCTGGTGAATAGACTGTGTCAAAGCCATTAGGCCAAATAATGTTTGTATTGATGCTTCTGTATGAGCTAGTAAAACCGTGTGTATCTGGATAGCATCATTATGAAGAGCTAACATGGTTTAGTGGGGAAAAAATGGTGGTAGATGGATGGTTGGATTAGATGATCTTGGAGATCTTTCCCAAGCTTGGTCGTTCTATGATTTTGTGACATCTGGGTAAGGAGGCCAGAGAATTGAAATATCGTTATAAGCTTACAGATCCATTATTTTCTGTTCTTATTTTTTTTTTGTTTTAATGAACCTGTTTCTCTTAGAGAGCATAGGTGAAAATGAAGTCTTAAATAAAGTGTATGTATTCTCTTGTTCTGCACTGAATATTATTAATGCTTTAAAATATTGAGTTTCGTTGTGCAAAGTAGTCATTTTTGGGAAAGCTGATATATCAAAACAACGCAAAGAGATTCAAACATCGCTACAATTAAATGACTTCAAGTTTTTTGGTCTCAAACTTGATTGAAAGTTTATGATCTTAAGCGTATAAATACAGAGACTTAATAAAGAGCTCTGTACTTTATTTCCTCTTTTAGCCAATTCTGAATTCACTTCTTAATCAAAAGTCTCAACTATTCTTCGATTAAGATCTAAATGAAATATTCAGATGGTAGTTATCTGTTCACAGTACATTTTTAATGCACACAAGCACACCAGCTTTATTCTTAGCAGCATGTATGGATGGTTGTAGGGATTGTTTTTGCTGCTCAAAATAGGGCATGTCTGCTTGTGAACAACAGTATTTTCAGGTGCTTGAACTTGCTCTCAGGTGTGGAGTTGATCTTCCTTCCTGATGCTTCTGATCAGTCTTACAGAAACAAGTCAGTATCAAGAAAGGCTGATAAATACCAAATAGAAAACACACGTATTACTTTGAGAGGGAATTACATAGTGCTCCTTTTCAATGACCTCAGTCTACTAAAAAGGTTTTAAATTTATTATTAAAAACCTTGGTTGGCAATCCTGAGTGATGATCAGCTATGAACACTTAAGGTGCATTTATGGCTTTCAGTTCATGAAAGGCAGGCTCACGAGCATGGAATGAAGCATGTTTTGGGACTTGATGTGTGTACCTGTCCCAAGTGGCTGGATCTGGGAGTTAGCTTCAACCTTGGTGCTCCCACTTCTGGCTGCCCAACAGTGTTACTGCAGACATAAAGTAGGTCACTGAGCATATGCTTTCTCAGTTGCCATTTGTTAGTCAAATGAGATTCATTAGCTTGCCAACAAACTGGGACGGCTTTATGAGCTGCCTTATCATGGTAATAATTTTAAAAACAAAGATTAACGACAACTGTAAGGCAGCAACACGCAGCTTGTCAGCCACTGCTCCTCATCAGTATTTTGTTTCTTCTGTCTGATGTGACCTGTAGTGGCCAGGGCTGTATCAACAGTGCAAATGGCATGGAGAAGCTTTTAGTGCTAACTTTGGATGAACAGTCTGTCTTTTTGCAGCGAAGTCAGCAGGATAGTGTTGGAGCTCTTTAGGGATGATTTATGCTATTTGAAGATTATTAGTGAGGCTTTTGCTATACGTCGTATCTGTAAAGTATATGCCAGTTTGAAAAGAGGAACGTGCCACAACCTTTCAAAGTAATAGCTGGGGGACAGCTCAATGGAAAATAAAACCTGTGATATTTGTTGAGATCTCAGAACATCAAGCAACTTCAGTGATTTGTTAAATATAGCATGTGGGTTAGTTTGAGTTAAGAATTAGCATTTTGAAAACTGAAAACCAAGTACTGGATAATTTGAAGTTTCTTTGTGCTTGAAGACCATATTAGCATCTGAAAAAAATTTATACTAGTCAAAATTCATAATCCCAAGATAATTTAAAAACTCCCACATTACAGCATTATTACAGTTTTTAGATGTATGTGGTGCAATTCTGGTATGTAGGCCTGACACGATGGAACACCTGAGTGTGGACACAGACTATGGTCCTAGGGGACAACTGGGATTTGATGCTAGCTGGTTTGCTTTGCCTCTCTAAGGCTCATCTGCATCCCTGGCTGACTGGGCTGCTCTGTGTTCAGGAGCTAGCTTGCTCAGTGCCAGCTGGGAACAGAGTGCTGGGCAGCTGTCCCTGAGACGCATTCCCAATGGCAAGTAATTCTCCAGGCTTCTCTGGTAGCCTGATCAACTCCACAATGGACTGTATCAGTCTGTCTTTTAATCCTGTTTTATGCTTAGCTTTATCCAGCCACTCAATTTAATTTGATTGGATTTTTTTTCATTCAGATGTCCTTATCTGGTGCAGCAAGGTAGATAACAAATTTAACATGATACAGTGATGATAAAACTATTCAGCAGCCCAAACTCATGCTATTACTTTCATTATATAAATTTAATCAGTTCTTCATACGTTGTAATGTGTCTTCTCTTTGAGGTTATATTCAGTCGTGCACCTTTTGTACTCCTGTTTAGTTGAATACTTGCATATGTCAGGCTTGCATTAAAGTGCTGGAGTTTAGCCTGAAGTGAATGCAGTTGTCCTGTGCATCTTCAAACACTGTATTTTTCTCACCTTGTACATCCTGTTCCATAGCACAAGCAGACTGCAACTGCTTTTCTCTGCCTATCTGCTTACTGCTTATATGCTGCTTTTCTTTTGATTTGCAAAGCTACAATAATTTCAGGCCTTCATAGGGTAGCCCTATCCCGGATTAGTTACTCCCTTAATTTATGAAGATGATATGCAGATTGAGAAGGACTATTATAGGAGCAGGGAAATGTGACACAAACATCTCCCGTGCTAATTTCACTCTAGCCCCCAAACGAAATTCTGCTCCTCTAGTTCTGTGTGGTGAGCAGCTGTTACCTGCTGGTCACATGCAAGAGCTTTCAGGCTTAAATTCTCTAACATCTGAAGAATGCAAAAGAATGTCAGAAAAGCAAAAATCCTACTTTATCCTTGCAAATCACACCTAAGATGTTCCGCTATCACAGTTTCACTCATTTGAATTTAATTGAAGTCTCGGTAAGGAACATGTTATTAGAACTCATTGTTTAGCATATATATATATAGATCACTCTGAAAGTAATGTCTCCTATTTATTTCCATGGAAATTAAAACAACGATATGAAGAGCACAATAACACTACATGACAGAGCAAAATCTCAGTTACAAAACACTTGTTTTTCAATATACTCCCCCCCGTCAGCTGTGTATTTTTGCTAGCGATGAACAAAAGCCTGCATGCAGCGATCATAAAAATCTCCATGGCAGTTCGGAACGCAGCTTGTCTTTCACGTCTCTGTCACTACTGCTGAAATGCACCACCTATGACCTCACTGTACTCTCATCAGCTGTTTGGTCTCCATAAATGTTCAGCAAGCATTGATGAGTGTCAGTGGGTGCCATTTTTTCTGCATGGAGGAATTCAGTGCCACGCCTTTGCACATAAACACTTCCATGTCAGGCGCCATGTTGTCAGACTGCCCCTCTGCTGCCATCTGTCACACAGCAACTGTATGCAACAGAATAAAGGTGGGAAGCCTCTACTGCCATACCACCAACATCCACCTCTGACATTGTGGGCCAACATTATAAAATAGCAGGCATTACTTCCAGAGCAGCCCTTCTAGTTGCCTATTTTTCTGACATCTTTATTTGTTTACAGTGTGGTGTAATCAGAATAAACAGGATCCCTACAGCAACTGAATGCTATGTTGTAAGAAACTGCTTTGTTGCAGCTGTTGTATCCGGAACTCTTCATGTCACCTGAGGATTTAAATACAGCAAATTTTTAAAATGAAGATTCTGTTCCATATTTCTGTAGGTTAAATCTATTTTAAAAACCAAACTTTTGAAAAACCGTTCCCCGGACTCTATGCCATCTTCCAGGCTATGCATAGTTACTGAGTTTATGAGAAAACTCATTACATACACTTTATGAATATTCACCTATGGTACTTGCAGGATTGAAAATATGGGGCATGTAGAGATGAGGTAGGGTTTTTCTGTAGCTATTTTTCTTTAACTTCAGTAAAAACACGTCATCAGAATTGGCTATTTTGATCCAACATAATGACCTGCTCTGCAGTAGCTTCCTTTGCTTGTAAGTTTTCCTCCAGATAATAGAGATGGTGCAAGACAGTGTAGAAGTGTCAGCTTTTTAGCTCTGAGGATCTACTACAAGTTTGTTGAAAGTAATTCAGTTGCATTTCTGTAGTAAGGATAAGAGAAAGATAATGCTTCCATCGAAGTGATCAACTATGCATAAAGAAACAGAATAGACAGATGTATGGGAATGCATTTAGAGAAATCCCATTTCTAGCAAACTAGATCAGTTGCTTATTTTGGACAATTCTGGAGGTGCTGATAGCAATTTTACGTACTGGTTCATAGAAAAGAAGCTTCACCTGACTAGAAGATCTCGCATTCTACCTCTAGAATGCTGCTTTATGTGTATGCTTTATAAGCCCTAAGCTTCTCACTCCTCTGGAGTGCTCTTAGGGGAACAGTTAATTAGAACTTCAGTTAATGTATAACTCAGTTATTTTGCATTGTTCTTAATAAAAATATGGTTGCAGTGAACAAGAACAAAGGCTCTCTTCTCTCACCCTCCTGTGGGAACAGTATGACTTCGTGCTTGGGGACATTAATATTTTAGTAGTCACATTGGGGAAAAAAAAAAACTAAAAATGAACGAAGCTGAACTATCTCTCTTAGGCCTGTGATACGATTTTATCCAGGTTTATTTGCCTGTGTGCTGTTCTGCTGAATTCTGTTGTAAGTCACTCATTCTTGCTTGACAGATTTCCTTTAGAAATCACACAGATAAAACTTAAGAAGTTAAATGCAAATACTTTGTCTTCTCCTTTTGCTTTTTCTGTGTTGTATGTTTTTTTTCCACACTTGAAAAAATTATTGCAAAAGAATAAAAATCACTTCTTAGCTGCCTCTGCCCTTCTCCACCCTTTTCCCAACTTTTCTTGCTTATTTTCCTTCTCATTTCTTTCCTGTTTTGCGCAGATATCGTCTTCTGATACTGCTCAACCTTTGGCATCCTCTCCTTCTCTCCAGGCTGCTGCTGAGAAGAGCAAAGCGGAGGTATATTGCTTTTTCTGGTGTAACTCCTTTCAAATTATCTAATCTGCTGCTTTGCACAAGTGTTTGCATTGCTGTAGGGTAATTTCACTGAGTTAACTAGAGTATTTGAATTGTTAGTAACACTTGAGGCATTCTCCCCCTTACTTCCAGGACTGGGTAAATCAAAGGAACTGATACAGTGGGACAAAACACGTGTGACTGACATGTGCTAATGTTTGCATGTTGAAGTGCTGGTTCCACTCTAGTTTAGTTGGTGTCTCAGAGCTGTGTGGAAACAATTCTTCATTCCAAATTAATGGCCATGAGTGACTTTGGCCTTTCTTGCTCTTCAGGAATAATTTTTTGAGATCTTTTCTACATTGCTTGTTTCAGAATCATCAGTATTATCAGTATTGTTCCTATGAACTTTCAGTAAATGTTACCATGTGTAAAAAGATTGGAACATACGTTTTAAATTGCACATGTTCAGTAGTAGGTTCTTCTGTATGAACGCCTCACTTTGAGCCTGTATGCGGCTAATGAAAAAGTTATGATCTAAACAGAAATCGATTTTTTCTTCTAGATATAGAAAACGTGGCCAGTTGTTATAAATTATTTTACTCCAGCTCTAAGTAGCATTAATTAAAATCTGAGTTAGTGTCATAGACCACAAGCCTTTGTGAATTTGATGTGCTTTTTAAGATGTAGCAGGAATCTCAGCAGCCACTCTATAATTAATCTGAATGTTTTTTTTCTCAACCTTTTGCATTCAAATTGTAAGTTCTGCTATATAACTAGTATGCCATACTGTTGGAAATGAATTTTGGGGAAAAGTGAAAGATTGTTGCTAGCAGTATAATTTCATTTAATGGTCTTGATAGTGCTTTTTGACTAATTTTGCAAGTAATAAAAAACTTGTGTTAAAGTTCTGGCATGAATACACCTTCTGAGAAATGCGTTTATTTAGTCAGAATTCATTTTTATCTAAGGGAGCTGAAGCAGAAAGCTTGTGTATTGAACTTGTGAAGTGTGAAGATGAAGGAGTTACAGGTTTTTAAGTCCGCATCAGAAAAGAAGTGAGTGAAAATAAAGTCTCTGGGAATTGAAAAAGATCCTTGTAGGATTTGTGAGGTGAAAAACACTGATGAACAGTTTGTCTTCACATCTCCACTCCAGTTTGGGGTTTGTTGAGAGGCATTTCTTGTTTATACTTTGTCACTTTTGTAGTGTTTGCCATATGAAACTTACTGTAAGCCCTCTTTTTTTCTTGAAGTCTGAAGCATTTAAATTCCCTGATTCTTTTTTTCCTCCAGAAGTGAGGTTTCTCTAACAAAATATAGTTAAAAATTATATATGTTAAACTGGAAATCAAGACATCTTGAAGATAATATGCAAAAGCCTGTAATTCTGTGTTCATTTGAACATATTCTAGTGAGCTAGTATTGTATTTGAAAAGCAAATGTACTGCTATGATACTTAGAACAATCTTCTCCCATGGGAGAGGAGAAAAATAGTTGCCTAAGATGTAGAAGAGAATCCATAGGAAAAGAGATTAGGTGTACTTAAATTATTCAGCTTGAGAAAGCAGGGAGTGAGGAGAGGGATAAAAGACTTTTGTAGAAAGTATTGTTCCTGCAGTGTATGTGTGCACAATACATGATTATAGTCACAACATTTGGGGATTGTTTAGAATTCAAGTTGATACTAGAATTGGTGATATGGTAATGATAGAAGGGCTAAGCTTCATTTGAAAAGCATGGCTGTGTGTTTGCAGTCTTAGTTCAGTAAGCCTGCAAGGCTTCCCTTGAGGAGGGTATCATCAGTGGCTACAAATCACTGCTGTTTCTTCTCAGTGCTGGTCTTGGTGCTGCAGTTGTTGTGAGGCCTCAGTTGATCTCACTTTGTGGGAGAATCTGCACAGATTCTCCCCTCTTTTCACATCCCTCACCTGTCTTGTAGCTGTTTGGTAGTGGAAGCTGAGTAGCAGACAGTGGCTCCTGTTGTGATGCCTAAAAAGACCCCATCTTCTGTGTGTTAGGAGCAGGAGCCTAAAGGAGTGTTCTGTGCTGTTCTTTGGTCATACTAGACCTGTGTAGTTTTGAATTCATAAATGGGACACAACTTCTGCAGTGTTACTATTACTCTTTCAGAGGAAAGGGATCTCTTGTTTTCTTTCTGGATCAACCTGTTGTCATATGACTCACTGAGTCTTTTGTATGGTCAAAGTCAACATTCTACATACAGGAGTATTACGTTTCTAACACTACTCGATCAGCCTTGTAAAAACTGGTAACTCTGCAGAAGGTTACAGAGAGTTACATGTATATTATCTTACAGTTCTTTGGTCAGGTTGGAAACTGTACTAGTGAGAGAGGTTACCAGTCATTGGATTACTCTCCACTCTTTCCTTGGCAGATGCCACAAATCCCTTTTCCTTTCTACCCATCACCACTTGATCTGTTGTTTACCCATGACCACCTTATTTAAATGACAGAACGAAAGAATGGCAAAGCTGAAGCTGGGGGTTTCAGAACTTCCCTCTGTAACTCAGACCTTAAGATGTCAGGTGTTGCTGAATCCAGCATAACCTAAACTATGATAGTTTCTGGAAGTTTAGTTGTTGTTGCCTTTTTTTCCGTGAAATGGTCTGTTTGCCCCTCAACTCATGTCAACTCCTAGCCTGCAGCAAGGACTTCCACAGCTTAGTTGCAGCATATGTGGTCGTCTTTTGTTTTGAATCTTGTTCTATGCTACCTTTGATAGCCACTAATTATTGTACTGGAAGACAAGAAGTGATCTCTGCTCTCTAGATGCATCCTCAAGATGATAAAATATTGTGGGTTTTTTGCTGTCTCTTTTTCTCTTCTCTACACCAAAATTAACTTGTGTAGCTGATTCTCATAGGAAAGCTGTCTGTGTCATGAAAATTCTTGATACCTTTTCTTGAATGCTTTCTGGAACCTTTAGGAGGAACTTGTAAAAAAAAAAAAAAACCAAAAAACTTTTTTCTGTCTTTTGACCATTTTTTCACGTATTTCTGACAGAAATTCAATACAGTTTCTGTTTTGACTTAAAAAGCAATGGATGATGCAGAGAAAACAGTTCTGTGTTAAGAAACTGATACTAGTCAGAGATGATGCATCTGTTTTCTTCTGTTCTTTGTGGGATTTCACTGTTAGGGAGATGCTAGTGAATATTGAGAGTGTCAAAACCAGATTTCTCGTGGATCATGAAAAGACTTCAGAAGGTGGTGCAGAGCAGCTAGATCATACGATATAGAAGAAATAAACTTCAATTAAGCTGTTCTTGTGAGTGTGGCCTTTCCTCAACTGTATTCTGTGTCTAGTTGTAGATACTTTTTCAGATCTTTTCTTAGGAAAAAGCAACACTGATGTTTTTCTTTCTGCTTGTAAGCAGAAATACAGGTGAGAAGGCAAAACAGTATTTTCTTAAATTTTCAAAATTTAATATTTTTAGTAGCACTGTTTGGGCAAAACGGATCACTTCTGGAAGCAGTGCAGGTAGAAACATAAGCTCTGAATTCAAAGGGGCTAGCTGAGGATCTTCCTTCTTCCTGACTGGGCTTGCAGTATGATTGCAAATGCATTGTTATTGAGTGTTAGCAAATGCTTTCTTTTTTTTCCTCAGAAGGAAAAAGAAAAAAAGAAAGAAGAGAAAAAGAGAGAGAGAGAAGCAGAAAAAACATCAAAACAAGTAGCAGTTGAAAAGGTAAGAAATTCTTATTTTTCTCAGTTACTTAAAATGAAATGTAGTGTTGGGCATGTTCAAGGATTTAAAAAAAATGAAATTTGTAGTTGTGGGGAAAATAAAACACACATACACACAATCCAGATAATCCACATGAATGGCTTACTTATTACGTGTGCTGTTATTTGCATATAAGGTTGCGGGAAAGTGAGTTTAGATTTGTTAAAGTTTAAGGTCAGATGATTAAGCTTTTTAAGAGGTATCATTACCATTCTTACATAGAAAATTTTCAGCTTTATTGAGCGCCATATGATCATTTAGTAATATCTTTCTTAAATGAATCCATTTTAAAAATAAGTGTGTAATCTGTAGAATTGAATTAGTAACTCCTATCTAGATAACTTGAAAATATTCAGCTAGAACATGTCACAAAATGTGACAGGCTTACCAGCTTAAGCTGCTTCTTTAAGCAGCTATACTAAAGCATAACAAGCAGCTTTAGCAACGTAGGAACATTTAAAATTTCATGTATACTGTTCTACGCTACTTGTAGAGTTAATATTAAAGAGAAATGGAATGGATAATTGAAGTTTTAAATACAGTAGTTTGTTCTGAGACAGATGTCCTCTTGCCAATTATATGACTCCAATTATGTTCTTATCTCCAAGTACGATCTTATCTGCATCATAGTCCACAAAATACATTGACGTCTCCATCTGTCAGTTAATTCCTCAATAGTGTTGTGTTACAATTATGAAAAATATTGAATATTCATGCCTTATGATTGCAGATACATTTCTGGTTCAGTTTTCAAATTTCAGTTTTCTTTATTTTGCATAATAAAAAGATACAAAAATATATGCATATGTGGATGGGGAAAAATAACCCTCCCCAATACAAGTATTTTTTTTTTTTGTGGAATTGGAAAGCAGTTTTAGAATTTCAAATCCAACTTTGTGATGACGATTGGAGTTGCTTAAATAACCTAGTGGAAAAGAATATCCTTATACATATGGTAGGAGGTCAAAGCACATTTATTGGTGGTAAGATAAATATTAAAATTCTTGATTATTGAAGCTCTGCAAGGGCACGGGTCTTTTACTCCCAGCCAAATGAAGCGCTGTGATTAGAACAATATAATATAGTCACATCGGCTAAAAATGGTGCTGTAGTTTGTAAAGCCCAGAGATCTAGCATTGGCTGGGAGAGGAGAGGAGTTTTTATTGCAAGGGTGACTCAGCCTTGTCACATGGCTAGGACAACTTCACTGAGTGAGAAGGGAGTGGGGTGCACCATTACAGCTGAGGAGCTACCCTAATGCTTGATATAAAGCCCGCATCAAATGCCTCTGATTAGAATTACATTTGAAATGTAATGTCAGTTAAATGATTGGGCAAGAAAAAGTGTTTTCATTTTAAACGCTTGTACTACAAAATGTGGAATTCCATAAATATATCTGCACTAGATCACAGTGTTGTAACAGCTGGAGAATGTTTGAGCATGCAGCATATTTTATTTCATTATTAATACGTCAGCACTGATTGCTCAAATGAAACTTGTCTGTGTCATCTTTTTAATTTAATATATTATTTAAGCTGGGTCTTTTCAAGGCTTTTAAGGATCATTGAAAATACACTACTTTTAGACACCACCTGTAAGCTTTTAAATCAGTCACTTTCTAGAATCCAAGTGAAACCTGCATTGAATTCTTGTGTTTCCATTGAAAAGTACTGGTGGGATTGAGAATCACAAGGTTTTAGTTATACATATGGAGTTGTACTTTGCTGCTTTTTTGGCATGATTCTGCTTCAAGAGGTTGCATACAGTGATATTCTTCTTAGTTTGATTAATAGTGATGGACTTACGCCCAGTAAAAGGCTGTCTGTAGGGTATCTTAAATATTGCATGTTGAATCAGTAGGGGAATGCTGGCATCTTGACCATAATATCATATTTCCAGCACCACAATAAGGAGCAGGTGGCTGTTTATCCCGGTACTGAGCTTCCTGAAGAAGGAAACAGAATTTAAGGATTCTTCATATGTGAAGTCACTGATCATCTTCATGCAGGCATAGTATATTGCCAGTGTAGACATTCCAGGCTTGACAAGTTATTAAATTAAAGATATGTAACCAAGCAATTGTCAGTTTTAAAAGAATTTTGTTGATTAAGGTAATTCAGTCCGGGTTCTGGCCATCCTATGGAAGAATCAATGAAGATAGAAAAGAAAAGCAGGCTTTAAACTAGCAAAATGTTTAAAGTGAAGCTATATAAAATTACAGATAACTTCAGCAAACTCACGTATGAGTCTTAAGTTCCTAGTGTCTTCTCTTTTATGTCTTACACTGAGCTTGTTAGCTTTTGAAACAGGAGAAAGTATCTTAAACCCAACAATGAAATGTTAGCATTCGGTACTTATGTTCTACTCTCTACTTCAAAGAACCACCTAATCTGAGCCTGCCTTTGCCTAAGAGCCTCCTACCGGTGACTGGCTGATCTTTAACCTTTAGCAAGCTGATTGTTTAGCCCTGTTTTTTTCATTTTCAGAGCTTATAACGTGTTTAGTAAAGTGCGTTATTCCAACATTGTGTTAATGTGTCTGGTAGTTATGGTTTAAATCTAGCATGTTTTTGTAAGTGAAAATGACAAATTCATATTTTAATGGATTAAGTGCTGGTGGGCTTTTTAGTAAGAATCATCATGTCCTTAAAGCAGTTTCCATGGGAATCAGTTTTTAGGAAAGTATTTGTTGGAGACAGCAGTTTCAAATGCTGAATAGAGTTTCCTCAAGGTCCAGGAGAGATCTACTGCAGAACAGTGAGTAGCAAGGGTACTTGCTTGGTCTCAAGTTTTCAGGAATGTTCCACTTACAGTGATGAAATTACAGGGTAATTTATATTGTATCAAGATCAGCTACCGATTGACGGTCAGCTGCAGTGACTAATTTGTTGGGAGTAGCCAACAGTATGATGTTCCACATAAGATCCTACAGTATTCTAAAAAAAAAAAAAAAAAAAAGGAATAGTGATGTTGCCAAGATACTGGCAGTTGTAATGCTTTTTTTTTTCCTTTTGAGACCTCATGCAATCTTATTATGGGGTAGCAATGTTGTCAACTTCACTGCTATTAATTATAGCCTCTGGTGCTTTTTGTAAAGCATGTTGCAGTGCTCTGATATATTTTTTCATCTTGGTAATAGGCTGACAGTGGTCAGATGAGACAGGGAGTTAGCTTTCTTACTGTGTAAGTGCTAATTTGATCCTGAAGTACTGTACAGTAGTTAATCATAGATCTCAGCTGATAAAACTGTTCCTACATATGTACAGCAAATTTCTTGTGACCGTTAGTCACAAGAAATTTGTGCCTTTACAAGATGACCTGTAAGAATTGCCATAATACAACCAACTACCAGTACAAACTACAGAGCATTCAGTGTCAACACTCTGCAGTTTTTCCAGGAAAACTGTATAATAATTGGAATACTAGATGTTCAGCGGACATATAATTACATATTAATCTATCGTGTCAGGAAACTAGAATTTTATCTTTTGTTTTAGAATTTCTGATATGGGCTGAATATTTATAATGGGGCTGGTATAGTAATCTGTCAGGCTTCAGATTCACGTTTTAAATTGTAGCAAATTAACCAGCAAAATGAATGCATTTATTTCCTTGGATATCAGAACTACAGATTGAGGGTGTTTGTTGCCTTTGCTAGGTCATCTTCACAATGGTTTGAAAAACTAAATTTCTTGAGAAACTCTTACTTGAACAGTTAAAATAGAATTCTTAGTGCCCTTTGGGAAGATGAAAGTAAAACGTAGATGAATGTGATTCTGTTTACACTTAAAGCATTTTTTTTTACTTGAAGATGGCACCTTCCAAGAACAAATTGTCTTAATTTTCAATTAAATGTTATTTTCACATTTTAAGCTAGTAATTGAGAGCTAGAGCCTCTAGAGCACAGGGGACTCTTAGGTAAGTTTTGAATAGTGACTTTTCAATATAGTGACATTTTACAAGTGACTTGAAGTTCTCATAAGGTTATAAATATTGACAGATCTTATTAGTCTGAGGAGATGGGAGCCACTTTTCCAGCACATTCATTTCACAAATTCAGATCCTGGTTTTAGATAAAAGTTAAAGGGAAGTAATCATTCCATATAAGGAGGGACAAAGAACTGGAGCGTAAGGAATAAAGCTCTTGAACTAACGTTTGTAAGGAACAGGAAAATAAAATCTCCCATTTTGTATGAAGTATGCAAATTTTCTCGAAGAACGCAGTAAATAACTGCCTAGTAAGCATGAAGGGACTGAAACTACCAAGGGAATTCTTTTCAGAAATCTGCCAGCTTATTCTAGGAGCAGTTCACCTAGTGAGGTCTGGCCTCTGCGGATGTTCTTGCATCCTCTCTTCCTTTCCTTCACTGTCTACTTGATCCTGCTCAGAATAAGTAAGACAATACTGTAAGGATAAAAGTAGAATTATGTGCTGCATTACTCTCAGTATTCGGTAACTCATGTTTTCAAGGCCTTCCTGAAATGTCTTCTGGCACTCATCAGTTATCAGTTTGAAGTCTTTCATTAACATATTTTATGGAGTTGGCAGGGACCAAACTCTAGCATCTCCAGTACACCAGCAACACTCATTCAGTGAAAGCCTTTGTCTCTAAGAAACCCAGGGTACTTCCCTGTGCCGTTTCCACACTTACAGACCTCAAATTTTCTTTTTTTCTCATGCTTAAGATGACCTTTCCTTTACAATTACTTTGAAAAAAGACTGCAGGAAAACTGCTGGAACGATCACTAGACAGACTTTTACAGCGTGAAAACCAGCTCCAGGAAATGTGGAGCTGAGATGTCCAGCCAAAGCCTAGGTTGTTTGCAACCAACAGAAATAACAATTTTAGCAATACAAAATGTGTTGAGTTGCAAAAATAAACAAGTGGGGCCACTCATGTGCTTCATAATGCTCCTTTAGGGCCAACAGCAAGAGTAATAACACGAGAGACTGTCATGCAATGAAGGCAATTTTTAGATGCTTTGTATACACAATTACAACTAAGATTTTAAATTTGCTTAAAAAAAAAAATTAAAATCTGATGCTTATAACCACTCTGGGGGGGGAAGTCCGTAGTCTGCCACCTCCTACCTATTTCATTAATGATTACATGGGAAAATTCTGAATTTCTTGGCAAGAAAAAACTGGAGAAAATTTCAGCAGCCATCTTTTAAGATTCATCACCCTGCCCACCCTTTCATCAGCTGCTGAGTAGCTTTTCTTTTTAATTTGTCCTTTGCATAGTTGAGGTCGATGAACTTTCCCAAATCAGACATGATTTTCTGTGTTTTCCTTTTCTGCTGAGGCTGACTGAACTGGTTCTTCATTCAAGAGCAAAGTAAAACACTGAACTCCTATTTATTTCTAGTATTTCTTCTGAGAAAGACCTTTTACGCCACAGGAAATTGAATGTGCTCAATTTACAGTCATTTGGCAACTTTAAAAAGAATACGTAGCCTACATATTCTACTAGCGCGTAAGGGAGTTAGCAAAGACTTACAGTAGTTTTTGGAATCCAGACTTAAACTGTTCATTCCTTTTGTGTAGAGTCTCTGCTCCTAGCACAAAGGAGCACTTCAGGTAAGTTGCTTCATGCAGCATGCACCCCATCTGTCCTGTAGCAGTTTTCCAACGAAAGAAAGAACGAGATGCAGTTTGGTCATTAAAGCTGCACAGAATGTCTTAGTTTCAGCTGGGACGGAATTGTTTTCTTCAGAGTGTCTAGTATGATGCTATGTTTAGGTTCTAGGAGCAAAACAATGTTGATAACACCCCAGAGTTTGTAGTCACCTGCTAAGCAGTGTTGTACAGAGCCAAGGCCATTCGCAGCAAAGGGCACAAGGAGCTGGAAGGGAACAGAATTGGGGCAGCTGACTTAAACTGGCCAAAGAGATACTCCATACTGTGTGATGTTATACAGAAGGGGCTTTGAAGGGGGTAGTAGTGCATCTTGCTTTCCTCTGCTGCACAGGGGGCTAGCTGGGCATCGGTCAAGAGGTGGTGAGCAATTGCTTCTGCGTTATTTGCGGAAGTTAGGGGGAGAAAATCCATGTGCCTAAAATATTCAGGTGTGGTAGGGTTCAACTTTCTATATAGCTATAGTTGTTAAATATAGGAAATCTGATATGCTCGAGTGCTAGCAATCCAGAATTAAGCCAGAAATGATTTATAAAACCATCCTCAGAAAACTTAACATGTATTTCTGCTTATAATTTTATAAAGTTCAGATGAGTCCAGGGCACTTAATGTTTTGGAAGTATTTTCATTCAGCACTGTATAGATTTTTATGGTGTTTATCTTAGGGACTTTGCATCAGTTGAAGACTTTCATGGTTCATTCTGATGGTTTAACTGGAAAATACTGCATATTGAGGGTTGTAATTACCATGAAACTACATCTCCTTTTTTTTTTTTTTAAATGGACCCTGTCAAAACAGATTTTGTTGTATTTGGACAGTAACATTAAATGGTCAAGATGTAAAGCGCAAGCTGTTTTTGTCTTCACAAACTATTTGTGCTCTTGCAAACTAATTTTGACATTCAAAGTTAAGATTCTTTTTTTCCTGAGCATATCAGGATGATGAATGTTTTTAAAGGAGTGCAGCAGTTAACTTGATTAACTGAAGTACTGTTCAACACTGTAAGTTGAATTTGCTTTATTATATTGCATTTTGAATTTGAAACTGGCTCTTGTTTATGTATAGAGTTGATTTAAGTGACAGGAATGGGTCAGTTAGAGGTTATCTTTCAGTGGCAGTATATCAAAGGCTGTTTTTCATCCCCGAACTGTGGACTAAATTGCCAGCTTAAACTCAATGATAACAGTGATGTGCTGACTCTGTCCAGTTGTTACCAGCTTGTACCAGATGGCCAGTGTTATGGAGGTACTGACATAAATATATTTGCCCTTTGAGAAAGTACTAACAAACCCCTCAAGTAGAAGTGGGGACACGTTATATTAGCAACTTTTCCTATTCCTGTACACAAAAGAATGTCAAACGTCCATTTACCAAAGATGAAGAAATTGCTGTAGTTTTTGTGTTGTCCCCTCTGCCCTCAAAGGCAAGTAAAACTCCCACAGAAATCATCCTGTCTGGGCAAGTGTGGCGAAAGGAGCGTTAGTCTCTATTAGTTGGAAGAATGAAAGCCGGCTAAAATTTGGGTGTACACTTAAGCACCAGTTTGATGGAAATGGTATGCTTAGGTGTTTATTTTTAAACTGTAAGTATAAGCCAACTCAGCAAATATAGACCTGAATAATAATTTAAACGTAGAATTACATTGTAGGTATTCTAAATGTTTGCTTGATTATGTTATATTTAATGAGATCTGCTAAATCACATGAATTCATATGCATATTCTTCTAAACCTGTAAGCATAATTTTACCTTCCCGAGTGATTTCATTTTTAACGTTTTTTCTTATAATCTTACATAAAATGTTATAAAAATTTGATGTTAATATATAATTGAGTATTTACCAGAGGAACACAAAACAAGTTTTTTCACTGCAGTTGTGTACATAGTCTCAGTCCTTGTTTTCATCAACTAATGCAAAATAGATCTGAGTTAAAGCTCAGCATTCAGGACTATGTGAGTAAAATATAGGACAATCTGCTTCTCTGCCTCCTACCTCCACCAAGGGTGTATTTCAATCTTGTTCTCTTAGTTTTCTTCTTATGGATTTGTGCAGCCTGGTTTTCTGCTTTTAATCCTACCTTTTCCATGTTTTGGAAGAGACCAGATTATTTTTGAGATTTTTGTTGTATGCCCTTCTGCAGATTAGCATAAGAAATGAGATTGTCCTTCCCAAAGCTGTGTAATTCATTCTTTGTGCAGGTAACAAAAGATTCCCTGTGTTTAAGGGTTGCTTTGAAACATAGTCTAATCTCATGAAATTAATCTGCCATGGGTCTTATTACCTATTAGAGCTGTAGACAAAGATAGTAGGAAATAAATATTGCAGGTAGAAGTAATAGAAAGAAAACCTTATTTGTCAGATGGAAGGAAAGAGGATGTTTGTCTTTTTAGTTTCGGAAAAAGAGTGAACCCATAAGAACGGTATCACATTTTTTTCCCTCAGTCCAGTGTGCATTCTCTGTATCTGCTTGATTCTATCAACTCTGCTCCATGGCAGAACATTATTTTCAAGTTTGTTTTTTATTAATTCTAAATAAATGGAATCTTAAACCTATGAAAACAAGCTTGGGTTTGGGCTGCTTTGGTTAAATTTGCCTTCATTTTACTTGCAAAACTATGTTTAACAAAAAGGTGTTAGGTATGCTTAGTTTTCGATGATCCACAGTTACCTTTTTCCTCTGTACAGAGTCAAATCCTAAATCAGACCTGGTTTTTGAGTTGGTAACACCTATTAACAAATGGTATTTTCAGATTTCTCCTGCTTACATGTGATAAGAACCAGCTTTTTCCCGTATGACTTTGAGAAAATTGGGAAGGTAACTCCTGCAGAGTTGCCAGAGTATTTTATGCTGTAGCTTTCATTTTTATGCCTCATTTTAAAATGTTACAATCTGTGCTGAGGTACATTAGTTCTGCTTTTGTCTGTTTATACGATTTGACTCTTACAAGTATATGTAGGTACATATTTAATAAAAAGTGGGCACATTTAAATTGGTTTGAACTAAATCAGCGTTATTTACAGATGGACACAATATTAAGAATACCTATGTGACCAAGACTTAAGCATTGTGAGGCCTGTGAAACCATAGGAGCATGCATGATTGAAAGTGCATATATGCGATCTCATATAAAACACTATAAAAATTACAGCACTAGTTAGATTGCGCACGATCAATGAAATGTGCAGGAACAAAATAATATGGTACCTTTAGAGAAATGGTACCAACATATGGAATTGCATATAAAGAAGGATACAGATTGGATGGGATATGAAGTTGAGAACGGGAACAAGAGATTTAAATGTTGCTCAAAATAATAATCTTGCCATGTTTTGAATAATATGCTTCCTTTGTTTTCCTAACATAACTGCAAGTATTGGATCAGGAACAAAGCACCTAGGAGTCTTTGTGTGTTCCCTTTCATTTTACCATGGTTCAGCTAGAACATGCTTAAACCCCTCAGGAGGGGTACCTCACTTCAGTGTGTGAGCATCAAGATACAGCAGCTGGATAGCAGGAGGAACTGTCAGATGTGCAAATGGTACTTAAGAGCAAAGATGGTAACTTCATTTTTCATGAAAAAATCTCCAAAATTAGTTTAAGCTCTCAATAATTTCTTTTAAAAAAAGAATGTTTAATAGCTTTCAAGTTAACACTGTCATTAAATTTTCAGTGTCTCACAGTTTAAATTAACAACTGACAGATATTGACTGTGTCTTTTTATTAGAAGAATTAGAGTATTTAGAATGTTGAATTCATTGTGTTTTGATAGTTGCTCATGGTAGTAGAACAACGAGTGAAAATTCTTACTGCTCTGATGTTAATCCTGTTACCTAATTACGTTTTCACAGTCTCGATTCAAAGGTATTTGGAAGACACCACTCAAACTTTGGTGGAGATATAAGAATCAGGGCAAGGTAGATGCAGGAGTTTTTAAAGCAATTTGAAGGAAATGGACAAATTTCTCACTCTAGGAAATCTTGCAAGATGCACGGTACAAAGTTAAGTCACCCATTAACTTGTTGTTTAGATATGTAATGTCTGTTTAATGCTGAATTCCTTGTATGTCAGTCAACACTGTTAACCCATCTGTTATCAGTTGCCTCCTATCTGTGATGACAAAAGGAATACAGCTGGGTGAATTTGTCCTTCTGTCTTACTTGAAATTTTTCCCGTAAAAGATTGACACCTGCAGCTAGAAAATGGGACCATTCTGCGGTTGGTCTCCTTGCTGGTTGTCAGTGTACTGATGCAAAATAAAGCCCTGCATCTCATTGTTCAGCAAGTGTATTTCTCAGCTTGAGGGTATTGCAGTTTGTGTCAGAATAAGTTACTGCAGACTTGTCTGCTAGGCAAATAGTGCCTACTGTGCACTATTATTTACACTGTTTATTAGTGTGGGTAACTTCTGCTGTATGTTATCTCAAGATAACGTATAGATTTTGTCTGATATATTTATATCCTCAGTTTACACATTAAGTATGTAACAAACTGTCAGACAAATAGGGTAAAGGTCTTGTGCCAGTCACTGGAAGGACTCGAGTCAGAGGAGCCTATGGGTCAACAGATGGAGAGATCAGCATCTAGAAGCCGTTTATTGCAAAGGCAGTGCACCTGTGACCAGTCACTGGAGGCACCCAGAGTGTGCTCACGTGTGTGTGACAACTAGCACATTTCATGTTGAATTAGCCAGTGAGTAGGATACCAGCATCTGGAAAGATCCATGCTCTGAGCTGGTACTGCCTGTGGGTGTAGGGTCTTGATATCATTGTTTTCAGGATACATTTTCAAAACATAACGTGGTGCCACATGGTTGTGCACGAGCTAAGGAACAGGAGCTAATATAGCTGTATTACTGTAATATTGTCCAGGCTAATTAGCACAGTGTAAGCATAGGGGAAATACTTATTCTTGTTTTATGAACTCAGCTTATGTGATTCTAAAACTGAAGATGTATTTAAGACAGCTTTGCAGAAATACAAACCACGTGTATTGCATTTCACAGCTTGCAAATGGAGCTGCATTTGAATGCTTCCACTCTAATCTGATTCAGAGATGCTGTAATGGGATGCTGCATGAGCCACAGCTTTGAGATGGAGATGTCTAGATTTTCTTCTCTAAAATGACTTCTCTAAGATCTTAAAAACAGGCTTTACTGGATTAGAAGTAGAATACTTAGGTTTTATCTGATCAATTTTCATGACCAGATAAGACAAAATAGGAAAAGGATTGATAAACAGCTTTTCCCTGTGCCTTTTGTGTCCTTGTAAGTGGGTCCTTGCTTCTGGATTCAAATGCAGTCATTTCAGTGATTCTCAGCTGCAAAAAGCTCTGCTTAAATCATTACCTTCAGAATCTGTAGCAAACTTTGTCACCTCTGCATGCAGGCTGCAGGCCTGTTCTTCTCAGCAGCCTTGCCATCTCTAGCTCAGCTCTGGGTTCCTGCTTCTTGTTGTGTTACCTAGTGAATGTGCAGTCTTCTGGTGCTTTCCTTCAAGTGCCAAACTCTAGGAGAATGAACTCATCTCTTTATTTCAGACACTGTTGTGTATTTGTATATGGTGGGGGATATCTCTTTGGTCCCTTTGGGTCAGCTGTCCTGGTTCTGTGTCCTCCCAGCTCCTTGTGCTCACCCAGCTTCTTGATGGCAGGACAGCATGAGAACCTGAAACGTACCTGACATAGTGTAAGCACTGCTCTGCAACAACTGAAAATTAGTGTTGCCAACGTTATTTTCATCACAAATCCAAAACACAGCATCATACCAGCTACTATGAAGAAAATGATCTTGGCCAAAACCAGGACAAGTGCTTTGTCCTAACTGTGAAAATTTAATGACATCCAAATACTTAGGTTTTTAGAGGGTGTCAACGGTTTACGGGCGTTCGGCCCGGTTCCGTGACGAGGGGGACGGGGGACCCACGGGCCCACGCCCTGGGAAAAAGGGTAAGGAGATGGCCCTGAGAGCAAAGAACAGCAGCAACAATCTGAGGAGAAACAAACTAATTTACTAAATAAGATACCAGAATGCAAAACAACACACTATAATACAATATAATTACAATTTAAGCTGATAAATCCAATACAGAGAGAGAGAATGTCCCAAAATCAAGGTAGGCCTTACTCTACTACCGACAATAAGACGGCTGGAGAGCGAGGTGCTGCCAAGACGACAGACAGCGGAAAAAGGGGCGAGGTCTCGTGATCTGCAAGTTTTTATACTGCGAGCTTTTATCTTTTCCCTCCGGCTGGAAAATGGTAACAGAGGAGCAAAGTGCCATGGGGAATGTAGTAGTCCTTCTCTTCTGAGAACCAGGTACATTCACTACATGATATTATGATGTGGAGTACCAATAACCGAAAATCATAAAACCATGACAGGGAAAGTTTAGATTGAGGACAACTTAAAAATGTTTTCCTTTAGAAATGTTTGAACTAAATGGCTTTCATGTGTACAGATTCTTATTTAAAAAAATTGATTCCGTACTGTTGGTTTGTTTGTATAAATGGCCTAATTTAATTAATGTACATCGGTGTGAGCAGTTCAGTGTCAGAGAGTGATTCATTAGAACAATTGCAGTAGACTCTTAAATAACAAATTTAAATTTTCTCCTGGAGTTGGCTGTTTGTTTGAGGCAATTCTAGTTTAAATAAGAGTTGCAGCTTTTTTTTGTCGATGTGCCATGATTTTTGTCTTGATTAGAAATGTGTCAGATTTTGCACGCTGAGATACTGTAATCTGTACAACCTCATAGCGATATCACTGTTGGGGATCTTGTGATTCAATGCAGTATCCTAGTTTCCTGGCTCCTTTTGCAAATAAAGTGGAATGAAAGTCCATCATTTGCTGAAAGTGTCCCAAGTTTTAAAAGATGAATCTGATTACGGAATTTCTTTACGTTTAGTTAAAAGTTAGAGAAAAATACTAATATCTTACAGGAAGGTAAGCAGAACAACACATTTTATCTTTAACTTGATTTAAATTTAATACTATGGAAGAATTAGTTTTAATTTATTTACCTGTCAGGTACAAAAGCTGTAAAATGTTCTTTAAAAATTCCATAACACCTGTGAGTAATGCTTTAAATAGATACTGGCTAAACTAACTTGTGTAGTAGAAGTATATAAGCTGTCAGGAAAAATCATATCTATAGACCTACTGCAATCTTCTAGTAAATGACTAACATTAATTTCTCATATGGGAATTCTCCAGTGTTTATGCTGCCCTCAAAAGTTTTATTGCAAGCAGGTAATGAAGAGGGAAGGAATCCAATTACTTTATGCACAACGCATGAAGTCCCTACCTAATAAAGAGCAGAGAAGGACTTCTGTTCAGTAAGCACAGAAGCATCTGTAAGCTCTAGTGAGTAAACTGAAAATTGCATTTAAGTAGGTTAGGAATGATTTTCACTACATTATTTGATGGATCTTCTAGCTTTCATAAAGCTTCTTGGAGCTACGGTAGGGTATAGAAGTAAATGCTTGAGTAGGTCTGATGTGTATGAAGCAGACTAAATTATAGATTCATGTGAATTTTTCATTGAAGTATGAAATTGAGGAAAACGTTCAGAGAGGCATTTTTTCTGTGTAGTATTTCAGTATGAAAATAGGAGCAGATAACTGGATTGGACAGCTGATGGAACAGATCTCTGACAGTGATCGATTGCTTACTTCAGAGTAGGAGAGAGATGTTTATGATAGTAACTTACAAATGCTCAAACTTAAAACTTTCTACTTGAGAGCTACTATTCATGTGGCTTGTGTCTCGCACCACATATGCTACCCCTCCTAATACTTTGCAGCTAATGCAAACAAGAATAAGGTAAACAGAATCACAGAATTGCATGGTTTGGAAGGGACCTCACGAGATAGAGTCTAACTCCAACGTTAATCTTAAATGCAGTTGTTGAAATCTACTCAATTATTTGCATGAATATCTTATAGTAGTGAATTAGCAAAGTTCCACTTATTTTTTAAACTGTTTTCTGTTTTACATTTCTGTTGGATATCATTTGCCATCTAGAACTGTTAAACCCTTAGTTTGTACATATGCAGATAATTGGCATAAAGTTAAAGTTAGAGAAGCAGAAAATTGGCACTTGAATTAGCTGGCATTATTCTTTTGTCCCAGAGTCACTCGTTTACAATGAAAAATAACCACAGTATGTTCTCTGCATGCTGACACTTCTGAACCTACCCTTAGCATCAAGTTTGTTTCATCATTGTCATTTCCTGTGCAAAATTTTCCTAGCTGACTCTTGTCAGAGGAGGGTTATCTGGTAAATGGGAAGGTGCAGATAAGTGTCTCATAAATGCAGAGCTCAGACTGGCCCATAGACTCTGGAGTGTGTGGTCATATTTGAAAATGTTCGGAAAGGACTGCAGTGTATGGGTAATGTTCTTAAATCACTTCACAAGCTTGGGTTGATTTCCTATTTTATTACAATAATGATTAGGAAGAAGAGAATGAGGATAACTGAAGATTGTGGAGTTGCTGCTAGATCCGAACATTAAGTTTTTTTTCTGTGGGGTTTAACTAATATTGGAGGCCCTCACATTGTCTGTATGTCCAGCTCGCAATTCCCCATTCCTCTACTTGTCTTCTACATTTGTAGCCAAGTGTGTGTGGGTACCATGCTGAGAGTCAGGGAAGCACTAGCTGTTTTTTGCAGAAAGGGAGCGTGGGTAACACCAGAAATAGACCTCATAGCATCCTCTTATGCATGTGAATTTGGTGTATATATATATGACTGTCAGTCATGGTGGCATTGACCTTCCTTCTTGCCTTGCCCATGAGATAACTGTATCCCTTGTAGACAGCGTCATATGTGCTGTTCCGTAATCTTTGTGCAGAGGAAGGAAGAGGATTGACTTGGCAATGCTTTCATTATTTCTCTTTTCTCTGATGAGACAATGAATTATTCATTCAGCAGTTATCTTCAGACATAGCTGGCTGAACAAAATCTGCTGAAATGCCTGACTGGGACACTGGACTCTCTACAGCATGCAGCTTGTGCTTCGGGAATTGCAGACTTGCTGTGTAAAACTCCGGAAGAAGGCATGGCTGCCCATTCCAGGGAGTAGGAGTGGACTTCTGGATGAGTCTGCTGCAAAACTGTAATGGTCTGATTCAGGGATTTAAGGCCTGCATATACAGAGTTTCAGTGGGAAAACAAAACTTCTGAATTCACTGTGACTTGTATGGTGAGTTCCATAAGCAGGTAATTTATGTGACCAAATTGCTCTTTGTGTTTGCTTGGCAAAGTCTATAGCATGCAAGAGACAGGGAAGATTAGGTAGTTATTTCCTGTGCTGATGGAGTGAGATTCAAAAACAGGACATCATGTGGTATGGAGTATCCCCCTGGTCCTTTCAGTAAGCTCTCCCATCTGTATCCCCTCTGAGCATCTTGCTCCCCCCAAGCCTAATTGCTGGATCAGCAAAAAAGGGGAAAAAAGATTGTCCTTGAGGCTGTGCAAGTACTGCTCAGCAATGGTCAGAAACATTGGTATCCTACTGACACTGTTCCAGTCACAAATTGAAAGCACAGCACCTCTATGAAGAAAGTTGACTTCATCCCACACTGAACCATACAAGCAATTTGTCTTTAAAATATATAGTATCAAGTCAATTTCATTTGACTTGGTGGCCAATGATTCAATGTCTGGATGGAGACAGATGACGAGTCGTGTCCCCCAGGGATTGGTGCTGGGGCCAGCGCTCCTTAATATTTTCGTCAGTAACATTGACAGTGGGGTCAAGTGCACCCTCAGCACGTTTGCAGATGACACCAAGCTGTGGGGTGTGGTTGACTCACCAGAGGGATGGGATGGGATGGCATTCAGAGGGACATAGATAGGCTTGAGCAGTGGGTCCAGGTGAACCTCATGAGATTCAACAAATCGAAATGCAAGGTCTTGCACCTGCGTCAAAGCAACTCCCATTTGCAACACAAGCTGGGAGATGAAAGGATTGAGTGCAGCCCTACCAGAAAAGACATGAAGGTACTGGTGGATGGGAAGCTGGACATGAGCCAGCAGTGTGCCATCACAGCCCAGAAAGCCAGCCATATTCTGGGCTGCATCAAAAGAAGCCTGGCCAGCAGGTCGAGGGAGGCGATCCTGCCCCTCTTCTCTGCGCCTCACTTGGAGTACGGTGTCCAGATGTGGAGTCCTCAGTACAGGAGAGAAAAAGACCTCTTGGAGCGCATCCAGAGGAGGGCCACAAAAATGATCCAAGGGATGGAACACCTCTCCTACGAGGACAAGTTGAGAGAGCTGAGGCTGTTCAGCCTGGAGAAGAGAAGGCTCCATGATGACCCAGTAGCAGCCTTTCAGTATCTAAAGGGGAGCTACAGGAAAGAAGGGGTCGGACTCTTTAGCAGGGTCTGTGGTGATAGAACAAGGGGAAATGGTTTCAAGCTTAAAGAGGGTAGATTTAGGTTAGATAGAAGGAAAACATCTTTTACAGTGAGGGTGATGAAGCACTGAAACAGGTTGCCTAGAGATGTGGTGGATGCCCCACACCTGGAAGAGGTGAGAATGGATAAGGCCCTGGGCAGCCTGATGTAGCTGTGTATGTTCCTGTTCATTGCAGGGGAGTTGGACTAGACAGCCCTCAGAGGTCCCTTCCTACTCTGTGATTCAGTTCTCTTGTCCTTGTCAAAGACACGTTCTTATTTACTAGGAGATCTGCTTTATATGAACATGTGAGGGAGAAACAAATCTATAAAATCAACCCTCCACCTTGATGTGCAAATAGAGTAAGATTGTTACTTGCTGATTTATTTGCTTTCAGTTAAACTGATTTAAGAAGTGTTTCACATAAACTAGATTGAACCAGAATAGTGTTGTTATATCGAGAGCAATTAATTGTGAGAGTTCAATAAAATGTAATACTGTGCATTGTCTTTTTGAATTGAGACCTAGTAGGGACAAATAAAAATTTTATTTTTGGCTAGTCTAAACTGATATTCTTACAAACTCTGTTTTTCAAATTAAATCTCAGATCACTTTTATTATCACGCAATGAGTAAATAAATAACAGCAAAGACAACAGCAGTGCAACATTACGAGTAGCTTGCTAAATTATAAGTTAGTCTTTCGTGATGGAATGGTAAACTTTCTCATCTTACAAAAACAGTGAAATTAGTTTTCAAGAATTATGTCATTTTGATCCTGGAAGGATGTGATCAGAATTTGAGCAAAATAAAAGTCAAAACTTTGGCTTAAATTCAAATTTAAAAAATTAACCATGAAATGTTGGGAAATGAACAAGATCAAGAAGTAATTTTGACTATGTAATACCTAGTACCTCTATGGATTAGAAACAGACCGGTGAGTGCACCCATCATAATGAAAACATAAACTTTGTGAGAGTCTTAAGAAGAATTACATCACGTAAAATTATTTAAGTAGGCTTATCTACTGGCTTAAAGAGTGTAATAAATTACATATGGCCTGATTTTATCCACAGTTGATCGCTTTTTACAGCAGTTAGGATGAGAATTCTGTTTGGATGGCTTCTTAGCACAAAATGTTAAAGTTGACCAAGTTGCAATGTAGAAGTATGTGCAGATTGTCAGCATTTAATGTTCCGTCTGCTGATTTCAAGACAATTAACTTCCAGTGAAGGTGTGAGGAAATTAAAATTTATACTGTCATTTCTGTATTTCCATTTCATGTAGCTAGAAAAGAGATGTTTCTTCCTATCTGTAGAAGATACTTTCTGACCCGTTCATTTCATTTGTTAGAGGTAAAGTTAAGAGAAGTTCCTGACTATTTTTAAATATCTTCTCTTTAAATACTAAAAGATGATATATCTTATTACCGAGGTATTACTTATGGATAAGGTTTTAGTGCTGTGTTGCCACAGTATGTTTTATTGTATTGTAGAGCTTCATTTGGGTATAAAATTAGGAGTTGGTGGGATATCACTGGAGAGTAAATAGAAAATTGAATCAGAGCAAAAACTTGAAGAGGAAATTGTTTCCATGACAGCAACTTTATCAATTTTAATTACACAAGTATGTTTGTCTTACTTTTAATAAAATGCAGACTCTGTGGGTCTTGTGATTATCTAAGGTTCTGGCAATTACTCTGTCTCCTAAATATTAAATCAAAATTCAGATATTTTATGAGGCAGTAGAATTTGTATTAGTCTCACATAACATGCATAGTCTTTTCAGATGAATAATAAAGAGAAATTCTATTCAGACGATGGGAAAAAAAAAAAAAAAGCAACTCTTAGTCCATTGTTACTCAGCTCCTGTTAAGTACGTGCCTTTCCATGCCATCCCATACATACTGGCATGCCTCTTGGGATACTCATCACTGCAGCCTCTGCTGCAGTAGAACTTTATTGGTTTTCCCAGTTTTCTTTAACGTGTGGAATATGAATGCCACATAATGTTTCTGCAGTAGATCCTTTTACTTTATTGCTGGAGCAATCTTTAGAGCTGTTACTAAAATTATCTCTTAGAGCTTCAAGAATAGGCTATAAACCAATCCTTAGCAGTGATTTCCATGCATTCAGTGTTACACCAGTCAAGATAGATGAGCACCTTAAAAATTATTCAGTGTTTGGTGCTGGAACTGTGTTGCCCACAGTCTTCCATAGCAGACTGCTTTAGCCCCTTTTGCTGAAAAGTTAAAACATTGTTAGGGTACCTGAAAGCATGGAAGGTCATCAGCCTTGGTGAAGATATCTGATGAGTGAATGCTGTAGCTAACCATTTGTATGTACTGTATCACTTGATGGAATCACAGAATGGTTGAGGTTGAAGGGGACCTCTGGAGGTCATCGTGCTCAGCCTGCTGTTGAAGAGTCACTCCAAATAGCTTTCACTGTTTCCAAGCTGAGAGACTCCACAGCCTCTCTAGGCAACCTGTGCCAATGCTCTATCACCCACACAGCACAGAAGTACACCTGATGTTCAGAGGAAACTGAACTCCTGTTTGCGCTCATTGCCTCCTCTCGTGGCAGTGGGCACCTCTGAGCAGAGTCTGACTGTCTTCTGTGCACCCTTCCTTCAGGAATTTATGGATACAGATGAGATTCCCCCATCTCCAGGCTCAGGAGAAATAAGTAAAAGGTTGAAAGGATAGCGTTGGTGGTGAAAAAGCAATTCAAAGTTACTGTGTTTCAACTAGGTATCAGCTATGCAATCACACAAAATGATGAGATCCGTTCTGGGTCTTGGTAATGAGTAAGTATTTTCCTGCTTCTTTGCTTAAGAGGTTTGCTTTATTAGTGGAAGTACTTACAAGAAGTTCCAGGATTTGCCAATCTGAAGAGCTGTATAAAGGGATGAAATACCTGGCTGAAGAAGTGATAACTTCAGTGGGTTATTTTGGCCCCCTCTGAAATGGGCTTGGTTTTTCTTAGGACAGAAACTGAAAGGAATCTTAGTGCAACAGAGATCACAAGATTTTTGTTATAGTATGTTACACTGCTCCAAAATACAGTAATTTTTAGATAAAGCATAACATGCAATTAAACGGTAAGTTAACAAAATGTCACTGCCTTGTTACGTAGCTTTTTTTTACCCGTTGCATGCTTCTGTGCTCACTGTGTGCGGTATTTAGCTTTAACATCTCTGAAGACCGCTCTCTACATAAAGCTCAGTCGTGTGTGAGTCCTGTTGGAACATAGCTACTAAACAGAAATTAAACATCACATTTCTCTTGAGGATTTGGAATAAAATTTTCAAATGACTCTGATGTGATTGTTCTTTTCTGGAAGTTTCAATGCCTCGTTTGTGCCAGAATTATATAGGTTGGAAGGGACCTATGCAGGTCTTCTGCTCCAGCCCCAGAAATATGCCCTGATCTATCCTATAGAATACGTTACTAAGGCATTGCTTTTCATTGTACCTTCTTCAGGAGGGCCACAGTGCAGTCAGGCAGCCCAAAATCTATGGGGTCAAAGACAGAACAAGACTGTCTCAGGAAATAGCACGTCAAAGGGCATTTTATTTAGGTATTCCTAGGAGTAATTATGTACATGCAGGTTTCTTTTTTTCCTTTTACTGCCTAGTACTGCTAACCTTGCTTAATTTATGCCTAAGCGTAGATTACTTCAAATAGGTCCCTCTCCGTCTCTGAATCATGGCAGACCTTAGGTATACATCATCTTAACCAAAAACTAAGGTACATTTTATTTAAAAAAAAAACAAAAAAACAAAAAAAAAAAAACAGCAACAACAACAAAAAAAACCACCCTCAAACAGGAGAATAGGGAACTCCAGCAGCCAGTGTTTATTGTGGTCAGGGAATGGAGGGTGGGAAGAGGAGGAAACAATGTAACGTCACTGCTAAAATTAAGAATAGGAGAATGTTCAGATGAAATGTTTATTCTATTCTAGATTGCTGCTGACTACTGCATAGTGGGAACTCTGTAATACAGACAAAGTATTGATAAAATGTAAGTTGATGGATAGGGATGGTTTTTTCATAGTGAAAGTAAGTCTTGGTGAAAATTGGCTATATATAAAGGAGAAATTGAATAATGGTTGAAGTAGAGAATCTCTCTCAAAGAAATAACAAGTATTTGCAGTATTAACAAGCTTGAAAATAGTTTAGCAGTCTCTTAGTGTAACTAGTTACAAAGTAATCTTAAAACGCATTCTTCAGGTATTGGCAAGGGAGTGAAATAGGAAAGAAATTGTTGATTGTGAATTAGAACAGTAATATTAGAAAAAGGTACCGTAGGGAATCTTACATAATTTCTATACATTATACCTTAATTGTCTTATCAGACTCTAAATATGCAATTAATGATTATAGAAAAACTTCGCTTAATGAAGCAGGAAACTCCAGTATATGGTTACTATATTTTTATACTTAGATTTTTTAAAAGATTATTTTGCTACAATAATAAGTACTAAACAAAAGAAACTGTTATTTGAACACCATCTGTTCAGATTTACTAATGAATGCAAAGCTGATTTGTTTTCTGTGAAGAGTTTGCCCTCTAAACCAACCCTGTTAAGCTTTAATTTGTTACCAACTTACACATTCCGATAGTTACCATAAACCTAATATGAAGCAATGAAAACTTACACATTTAGTGTAATTCTAACGGTTTTGCTTTTCAGTTTAAATAAGTTGTTGTTCTATACTCAGAAATGATAAACTGTTCAAGGAAAAAAAAGCCAGTCTTATGAATTCCGGCAACAAGTCAGAAAGACTTCTTTTTACATCCTCAGTGATCCATGGTGTTCTGTACAGAGTTGGAGGAGAACCAAGTGGACAAATTTCTATGATAAATTCTGTTCTGAAATATTCTTTGTAAAATCTGATTAATATTTGTAACAGTAATTTGCATTTTATGGTATATTTACAGACATACGCTGAGCTGTAGAAAACCTTGTTCTGAATGATCGGTTCTTAAAAAGTCACTGATGTGCAAAGGTTTACTTTCAGAAATATGCTTTTTTCTCATACCAAGAAATATTTATCTGCAGTATTGAGAAGCGTTCAAAATGTATGCTATTCTTCAAATAATGCGTTCAAACATGGTACTTGTAAGACACTTTAGAATCAGAGAAGCCATGGAATATCTTCCAGCAGCAGTGTCCCATTTATTCTTGAGCAAAGTACATAGAGACAACAGAAGGATTTTTGGCAAGAGCAAGAAAATATGTCTCTAGAAGATGAACAGAGATGAGTTTGAGTGTTCAGGTTCCCGTTCCCTGTCACTGCGGAAATGGAGTTTGTTTCGTTGCAGATGTTTCCCAGAGGATGTCAATGGATGCTTTCTCATTTAAGAGGAATGTCAGCATATTAGGCTGTTCACTGCAGGCATCTTTGAGTACTCTTGAGTTTTTTGTCATTGCTCTTCACAAACACCAAGCTCACGACTCTATCCTGCGTTTGCTGTAGAAGAAAGTAAGGGTCTGCATAAATAACTTCATACCCACGTGCTGAAGTATATTACATAACTGTAAAATTCTCCTAATGCTAAGATTTAATGACTTCGGCAACCTCAATGAGTGTCGAAGCTGGGCTTTAGGAACGGTAATGCTATGGGAGTAAAATGGGTTCCCTTGGACTCAGCCCAGTGCCCAGCCTGACAGTGTTCTTCTACCATCACTCAGTCATCGCTTCTAGTTAACTGCAGTGCTCGCTGGTTGACCGGTCTGCTTCACCTGTCTGTGGTTTTGTGAAGTAAATGCAGCCAGATATTGGTGTGCTGTGAACTATAAATAGTTCTATGAAGTTATTTTCATAATGAAATTTCACGTCAGTGCCACTTGCCTTCAGGCTTACAAAGAAGGACCAAAAAAATAGATTATGTCCTCCTGTGCTTAGCATCTGTAAAGTCTGCATGTTCTGCTGATACTGTTTTGAAGAAGGGTAAATAGTGTCGCTAGTTTGCTGTTCATTTTTTTAAATAAGCTTTTGAAAACCTGAACCTTTTTAATGCTGCTGAATGGTATAGTTTGGAGGCTGAAGCTAGTCAATCAGATTACAGACAGATTTCTGCCTAGTGCATGATAAGCAATGGCTCAGTATAAGATTTCAACTTTTTTTTTAATTTATTCTGCAACTCTTATTTAAAAATCGATTACTTATGAGCAAAGGAATAAGGATTATGTTTTACAGTAGTATGCCTCGTCCTTTATGATCACAACTGCAATTTATCTCGTTACAAATCAAATACATTACAATAAGCAACTACAGAAAAGAACTTTTATTTCTGGTATTGGAGTAGCATCTTTAATGGGAATGTTTTAAGCATCGTATCCTTTTCGGAAAAGTTAATTGTGATTTTTTTTTTCCCTCTAAAGCCACAGAAGAAAGAGGATCAGCAATTAGAAGCTAAAGGAAGTCCAAAAAAGTCATCAGAACCCACTGTTGACCTCTTAGGGCTTGGTAAGCAATAAATAATTACCTGTTTTTCTATGGAACGTGTATGCATCATTTTAAATTTTAATAAATATGTTTTCTCTGTGCTTACTGATATTGTTAGCTGAATTTGAAAACCATAACACTGAGTCTATGAATTTAAAACTACAAAGGAAAATGCCATGGGGATCTGTGTATATCAATACTTGCGTTTTGCTAGGGAGAGTAATGAGCTCCTGTGGGAAGGGGAAGTTATCAAAGTGATCTTCAAAGGGCTTGTGGATTGTGATATTTCGATGTTTATGGTACAGGCATATTTTATAGTTGAAATGCGGAGGTAGTCTGAATTGTATTTCTCTAAAACACCTTATATGATAAAATCTCTTAGTTAAAAGAACAGCGAGGTGTCTGACTGTAGCTGACCAATATCTTGTAAAACATAACGCACTGGGTATTGCAGTGTTGTGAACTGACTGACAGTCGTTCCATTTTACCTTACGCACATTTTGTTTTCTTGTCTGGCAGGTAACCATCTATTTGTTGTGTAAATAAACTGTTTTGGACTTAACAATTTTATTTGTACCATGTGTCCGTACGATTGTGTTTTTATGCTTTTTCTTTGCTTGTTGAAGGCTATGCTTGTACAATCTGCAAGTGTGTTTGCCCACTGGATAGAAACAAAAAATAGGAAAACAAAATATTGCAGTAACTATTTTTGATCCCTTTTATTGTGTAATGTTAGGAAGTTTTTCTACATATTGGGAGTGGGTATTAGAATGTTCAATTTTTATTGATATGTTAGTTATTCTAGATTTCAACATAGTACTGGCAGGGCACTGAAGGAGGCAGATAAGTCTTTTAAATGTAATTACTTTTCTAGCTGGTAGAACCAACTGGAATTTGTATGAAAATGATTTGTTTTGTTTCATTTTAAGATAATAATGTTGCAGCAAGGGAGAAAGTATTGTCCCTATTTTAGAATTCACCTGTCAATCAGAATGCAATTTATTTTCCCTCTGAATGCAGAATGGCTATAAAATACTATTTTTGTACCGGCTGTGTGTGTGTCGCAGTCTGTCTCTCATCTCAAGTAATCTACTACCATAGGCAAGCAAAACTTAATTAACAGGAAAAGTTAGATCATTGGGTATAGAATGAACCTTTTAAAAACAAAAGTAATTCAGAATTCATGGAAGGCCGGTCCTTTTTTATTTTCCTTTACCAGACTGACATCCTAATTAAGAATTCAAATTCAATCAGTGTGTGGTTCTGAGATTGTCAGATTTCTGTAGCCTGTTAGTTATGGTTTGAAAAGAATCTTGGTAATACCACTCTATGATATGATAATGAACTCGGATTATGTAGAAATGTAATGTACAATAGAAAGAGTATTATAATTGCGTTCAACTTGTGGCTCTTCAGTGTAAAGAAACATAGCGAGATATACAAAGGGCAAAGTTTATAATTGTAGCAAAAAAATGATGTTAGAGGAAGGAGTGTTAAGAACTTTAAATAACAAATTGAAAGGCAGTGTAGTAAGCTGGTATCGCTTGGAATCCACTGAGCTGCAAACGAGATGGATTAATGAGAGCAGACCTGCATAATTCATTTGGAGTTATCTTGTAATTAATTCCTGCAGTAGGCTGCTTGTTATTAGTTTGTTGATTCTGATAGTATTAAAAGAAAGATCACTTCAAGGCAATATACGTGCCATATCAAACAATTTTAGAATGGATATGATCATATAGCTCATTCTTCTTACTGAGTAGACATATTTCTAATGACAATAATTCATTCTCAGGACTTTGTTTCTGCAAACTGAGAACAATGGTAGTTTTTATGAGGGTGGATCAGAATCATTTGTAATAGCAAATTAAGTAATTTTAATGGATTGCAATTCATGCTGGAAGAATTCTAGCTTTTTAAACAGCCCAGCCTCTTGTGTTTTCTTTGGAATACATTTGTGCTAGCTTTGAGCATGAAGTTAACGTAACTTCTTGCATGCGTCTCTCTCTGCTGGCTTTTAATATTGGCCTCATCAGAAGGTAAACTGTGAAACAAGGCTTACTTACCCTTAGAAAACAAGTAGCACTTGTAACTGGACTAGATAATTTCCTGAGAATAAATTATTTTTTATTTTTCTTTACTTTGAAGATATTGCATTTAGTAGTATGTTTCACAAATTGCATCTTCAAAACTTGTAATAGCAGCAGAAGCATGGTGTCATTGGTGACTATACTGCCATGTTAGAGTTTCTGCTGAGCCTTTTAAAATTGATCATATACTTCCCTTGAGTTCCTTTTCAGAGAGGTTATAACTGACGAAGTGTTTGGAAATTCAGTTTTTGATGGTCAAGCTACATAAACATTTGTGCCTTTTGGCCTTTTGTTTCAGAGTACCTTTTAGTTCAATAATCCACAGATACAGAAATTTGGGAAACGAACATGTACAAGCTAAATATTCTTTTGTTCTCCACAAACAACTGTGTTACTTAATGTTCATACATTTTTCCCTCACTTCCCAAGCTATGAGAAATCACAGTTTATTTCTTTAGTCTAAAACTGACACCTCTGTTTTTTAATGATCTCTACAATTATTTGGATCTTCCCCACACTGAAAGAGAGCACTGCTGAGAATGTGAGGAAGTTAATGCAAAAATTGGTGATGTTGGATTTTATAACATTAATTTTTAATAGGGGTATTATAGGAAACTTTTTTTGGTTTGAAAGTCACAGCATGTGAGCCAAAGTTCTTCAGCCTTTAAGTCGTTGTCAGTGCTCTCTCCATCTCAGCAGTGTTAATCCTGCTAATCCTCTGTGCTGCTTGGTAGCTCGGGGTTCTCTCTTACAAGTTACATGTTTCCACTTATGTCAGACTGATGGAAGAAAGATAGCTTTAGAAAATACTTGTAAAACAAATTGTATGGTATCTATGTAGGATAGTGGGTTTTATATAGTATTGCTGATATATTAAGATCATGCTTAGGTAGGCATACAGTGTACCCACCCCAAATGAACATATATACAACTTCTTGGTGCATGTAGCTTTGTTAGATTTCTGGTTTTCCAGATTTTATTTTGAGAAGTATTATACAGAAAAAACCTTCCAGTGAATACTTGAACAAAGGTTTTGGCAGTAAATAAAATTTCAGTGATGCAGTAAATAATTCTTCAATAATTTGGATACTTGTTTATATCTCTGTCACAGATTTTGTTTAAAGTGTTCAACTATTTTTCTTAGCTCTGTCTTTTTGGTAATTTGATGCAATAAATAATCAGATGCATGTTCAAAATATCTCCTGCTGCGAGTTTTAGTATTACATTCATATGTATGAAAACACAGCTTAGTAGCAAAGTCTTGTAAATAGTTTGCCTCTTTATAATTATTTTCAGAAACATAATGCAAGGAACAGGTCTTTCTTACTGTTTCTCTTTTCTTGCCATACCTTTGCATCTCTTATATTGGTCACTCACCACTTGCACAGAGAAATGTACCACAGATTAATGCTGTGTATTAAAGCTTTGATAACAAAAGGAAGCACTGAATTAGAAATTGTATTGTCAGAAATTAATAAATTATACACAGAAAAGCACTATAATGGTAAACATCACTAGAACCCTTTACTTACTAATATTTACTTCTGGTAAATAGCTTTTATTTCTACTAACACATTTATACAAGACTTCTATTTTGAAAGCTGAAGCAGCATCTGCTGTTGCATAGTATGGCTGAAAGAAATCACATATTACCTGTAATATTGTCATAAAGGTTAAAAAGTGAGGGTTTTGGACTTCTAGAGGTAGGAACAACAACAAAAACCAGCATCTGTTGACTTTCCACATTACCTGCTCCAGCTGAGTGTGACAGTTCTGCCTGTGGTGTGCTCTTGTTGCTGGGGTTGTGCCACGTCTTGTCCTTCATCCGTAGCTACTGGTGTATTCTCCAGAAATGCAATGAAGTACTGTTCATTGAAAGTACTTTTAGAGTAACTCTGTGATCATCTCCCTAAGACTTAAGTTGGTTAAAGCTATACATTTCTTAAAGTATTCAGGTGGGCCTGTATAACTTAATCTGCTTTTGACTCATTCCTGGAAAAGACTACAGGCATGTTTCCTTCGGTCTATCCTTCTCATCAGTTTTTAATGGCAGGCAGTAAAAGTTGAATGAAAAGTAACATTCTTAGAATAGTTTAGATCTCAGAACTCAACTAGAGCATCTTTCACACGCTAGAGAAGTATTTTAAGGTTAGGAGAGAAGATGAAATACATTCTAATAGTTGAGAATATCCATAAGCTCTATAAACGTGTGAACTATTACACTGAAACACAAGTTTGTGTATGCCTGCACACATACATTTTTATGAATATACTAATATTTGTACAAATAATAAACAAGATTGAAAACACTATTAGTTCTTTTCTGAAATTTACCTCGTTCTGGAATATTCTAGTTTCATGGTGGAAAAAAAGTTTTAGGATTTGCTAAATATTGCAACTGTTGCATTTTTGAGAAAGGAGTAAGACAGGATCTCCTATTAACATTATTCATACAGAGCTAAAACTATGTTGTAAAGAGTCATTCAGAATGTCTCATTTCTGCACTGATGCAGACAGAAATGTTTATTTTTAGTGTAAAATTCAGTAAAATGTTGAAAGCATGTACATTGTCAAGTGCCACCCTTGTAGAATACCTATAGCTGTTAAAACAGCTTTGGACTGATCTAGCAAAAACCTGAGGTTTCATAATATTCATTTATAACGAGCATATTAACTGCTTAAAAAATACCGTACTCTTACAGTTGTGTTCTACCATGAATGTTTTACATATGTGAAATGCTTGTTCTACTAAATTATTATATGTAAATATAAAGTCTTACGTGATAAACATTTTTAGATTGAGGGAACTGAACCACTTTGGAATGTAAGACTTTTTCTAATACATATGACTCCCTGAGAAAATGAGAACATTAAATTATTAATTCCAGACAATCCATTTGGATGAAAATTATACACTATTCATTCCTAAATTTATCTGAAGCAGTCAACCTTTTGGGATTTGTTTTTGGAACTGCCTGACTGTAGAATGACCTCAAATGAATAGAGTACTTTGAACTACCAGAAGCTCATTACTTGCTTGACAATACATTTATTTGCATGCTTAAAGCACTGTTGCAGACAGAATGATGGATCAGATTATACATACGGTGTCCACTGGCTTCTAGTCATCAGAACAGAAAGAGGAGAAGGAGACCTTCATAGCTAAGCTGCAAACAGACTTGCTATAATCGTAGATTATAAGCTGCAAGACTTCGTTTTGCAGAATTGTTGAAAAACTCCCAGAGAAGTCAAATGTTGACATAGGAATTGAATTGACTGATGTGGCTACCTAAATCATAGAATCACAGAATATCCTGAGGTAGAAGGTACCCATAAGGATCACTGAGTCCAACTTCAAATCCTATGTCTGAGGGCATTGTCCAGGCGCTGATTGAACTCTGGCAGCTCGGGGCCATGCTCACTGCTCTGGGCAGCCTGTTCCAGGGCCTGACCCCCTCTGGTGAAATGCCTTTCCCTAACCCCCACCTGCCCCTCCCCTGACACAGCTCCATGCCGTTCCCTCGGGCCCCATCGCTGTCACCAGAGAGCAGAGCTCAGCGCTGCCCCTCCGCTCCCTTGAGGATCCCCAGCCACCATGAGGCCTCCCCTCAGCTCCCCTGCTCTGGGCTGAACAAACCCAGGGATCTCAGCCACTCCTCATACACCTTGCCCTCTAGACCCTTCACCATCTTTGTGGCCCTCCTTTGGACACTCTCTAATAGTTTTATGACATTCTTATGTTCTGGTGCCCAACGCTGCTCATGGTACTCAAGGTGAGGCTGCACCAGTGCCAAGAAGAGCCGGACAATCGGTTCAATCCTTCTGTCATTGTTCAGATTATTGTTTACTTTTAGCATATGAGATCTAATATTTTGAAGCTGTTCCTGTGGCCATTTTGTCTTTATGGAGTTCCTTGGTCTTTCTTACTCCTTGCAGACTGTATAATTATCCTCTCAGGCTTCCAGGAACTTTGAGCAAGAAACACTCATGCTGAGGTTTTGTTTCTTGGGAACGCTACTTGCTTCTGTCCTTGTATCCCTGCCTTCAAGGTATTTTGTCACTGGGTCTGCATGCCTTTGTTAGCATGCACAATTTGGTCTGCATTTCACATTGATAGGAAGAGGACTTGAGAGTTGGCAAATACCAAGCTACTTGTGATCCTGATTGATGCTAAATCAAATTATAGAATTATTTTCTGTATCTGAAGAAGTCACTGAAGACCTGCAGACCAGCACCCTTCCACCTGGTTGTTTCTTAATTCCTTGTATGAAAAAGGTGCAGTAAAAACCTACTGAGGTTTTATGTATACCAAATTCAATTTAGAGCTGCTGTTTGTATAGGAACTATAGCTGTGCCTACTAAGACATGAAAGTTAGCATCTATACAGTGAGACAAAATACAGGTATAGATTCATGGTTGTAACTTCTGATATTTACCACATTGTCAGATTTTGACATTTATGACTTCTGTGTTAACTTTTCAAGTATATAGTAGTAGCAGCCTGTGTCTTTAGAATAAATATTTACATTCAAGACAGCCAAAGCCGGGGGGAGGGGTCACTTTCCATCAGAGTGTGGTGGAAGGCTAAAATAAGGAGGCACCTTTGGGTGAGGGTGTTTTGGACTGATTGTTTCAGAATGCAGTGCCTTCTGGTATGAGCTAACAGCTCAGAGTCTTGTCAGATCTTCAGTGACGGTTTCCTCAGTCAAGTGATTTCCAGGCTGATGAAGTGCCTGGTGGTGCTGTGAGGATCCTTTGTTCCAGCCTGTCAGTATCCTGGGCTACCGGGAAGGGCAGTCTCCAGCTGCTGGAACTGCAGTGAGTTCACATGTGACTGAACAAAGTAATGAAAAATGATAATATTCTACATGCAAGCTGACAGGTCTTGTTATAGTCTGCCAGTTATTTGTGTTCTTAAATAAAAAAGTAGAGGAGCAAAAGGAGATCTTACTTCTAAGTAATAGATTTACTCTTCTGTTCTGCATTTTTTCCTTAAATAAATAAATAAATGCTCTGTGTTTGTTCTTTTCCAGATGGGAAAGAATGCTGCACTTGTTTCAGAGATGGAATTTTATTATTTTAAATGAATGTTGGAAGATTCTTACAATTTGCTTTTAATTAAACTTTGCATCTCTGCTATGATCTTTACTAGTCAGACCACTTCTCTGTCCCTGTAAGAGTTCCAGAATCTTTAATTTACCAAAACCTCACATCTACCTATGCCTCCAACTTTTCTCAGTGGTAGTAATGAATATGTTTTGTGTGTTATTACTAGAATGTTCATGCGTGGCTGTTAATGATCGACCTCTGCTCTGGAAATAGATCCTTTCACTAAGGTCAATAATTGTAGTGTTCGTCAGACACTGGAAAATAAGTTCTTATAACTTAATAAAAGAAGGAAGTGACTGTTTTTTCTTTAATATTAATCAGCTGTTTTTGAAGGTCTTTGATGCTTTTTGAAGTTAAAAAATGGTGGTCTGTATTCTGTGCTTTAAATTTGGAATATACTGGTGTGTTAGTTTTTAAATGTATGTTGGAAGCTTCTGACAAATATGTTTGAGATTAGCTACACGCGTGTAATTGTGTGATCTAAAGAGAAGTGATAGTTAAATCCTTTAGAATCTTAGGTAAGTTAAAATTTACTTTACAGAAACTTTGAATGATGAGAACAATCTTTTCTTAGAAGTGGAATATGTATATGAGGGTGGTGGTGGTGTGGTCGGCAGCTTTGATTATTTTTTAATTATTTATTACTCATAAAAACACCTGCCAGTTTTCATTTTAAATGCGATTCTCTTGTCTTTTTGAGATGGTCCAGCTGAAACATCTGTTGCAAATGGAGGCACTGCTGCTGCCATCACAGCATTGAATGATGACCTGGATATCTTCGGCCCAATGATCTCCAATCCTTTACCAGCAGCTGCTGTACCTCCTGCTCAGGTAAATGTTATTTAGTTATATCTTTGTGTAAATATGCATGTGCACGTGCATATTTTCCTTCAAGAAATTGTTCATGTGGACATTTAGAGCTCCAGCTTGCGGCTGGAGACTCTAGCTGTAATGCCTATGTTTTTCTCTCCTCTTTGGGCTTCCCTGGTACTTGTATGTAGGACTGGGAGGTACTCTGGTCTTCTTTTCTGATTCCTCCTGATTATCCTACTGAATGATATTTTACCTTCTCCTTGTTTGATGGTAGTCATAGTTTCTTCTAGTTTATATTCTGTCATCTTGTTCTTTGCTTTTTTTCTAATTAAGTATTCTGAATATGTTTTTTACCTCATGTCCTCAGATCATTGAGCTTTAAGTCATACTTTTTATGGACTTCTTGTCCCTGCCTATAGCAGGGGGATTGGAACTGGATGATCGTAGAGGTCCCTTCCTACCCAAACCATTCTGTGCTTTTTGATTATTATTGCTTTGTGATGCTGATACTTAGAAAATAATACAGCAGATGCTTCTGTCTTAGAGCTACTGGAAATTTGGAATCTCAAGCGTCTTACTCAAAATCAAGAATGAATATCTAGAAAAACTAATAATGTTTCCGGGGCTGATCTGGCTTTTGTTTCATCTTGGAACTGGTATGTCCTACCTTCCTCGAAGAAGGGGGAACACAACCCCTGCACACGGCCCACTCCCTTTCGTAGAGCAATGACAGTTTGAAAGAGTCCCCATTGCCCAGCCTGCTGTAGCTAAGAAAGGCAGCTTTCAGCCTCAGAAAATAACACGTTAGTGCTGAACTTGGCTGGTACAGATGAGAACACACTTGCACTGGCTTTCATCCCCAGAGCAGCTTCTGAGAGGGAGGCTTTGCCCCACCTGTGGAGCTCTTTTTAGGTAATTTAGAGGCTTATGCTAGCAGAAGGCTCGCTGTCTTGCAGAGCTGAAGTAGGAAGGACCTTATGTATTCTTGAATTTATGGCTTGGGACCTATGATCTGTACTGATTTTTCCTTTTCCGGCAGTTCTGATAATATCAAAAATGGAAGGGATGATGATGGAAAGTAATTCTAATTCAGCTGGCATATCGTAATTTTGTTTCAAGTGTTCAATTTATCACTGCGGTCAACTCAAGGCATATATAAAAACTGCAGTTTTTATTGTTTATCTTTTACTCTCCCCTCACCTACTGGCTGCTGCTTTGTGAAAAATGCTAGGTAGGGTTTTTGAGACTGAAATCACATCTCTTTTTAAACATGAAAACTACAGATAAGGCAAGCTGCCCTGCGTGCCTTCAGCCACTTGTAAATGATGAGGGAAATGAGTGGTTCGAGTGTGCTAGCTAAGATTGCAAAGGAAATTGTTGGTATGGATTTTCTTGACTCTTGTGGATGTCTGTGTTCAAGGTACCAGAAAGAACACTAAGTGCATGTTGTCCTGCTATTCTACTGCCTTATGTCAAAATTGATCTAGATAAATCCACCTATAGAGCTAGATGTGAAAAGCAGTAAGCCATTTCCAGCTTCACTGAACTGTTTAATGTATCCAATTTTGTAGTAGATAGGGTAAATTGAAATCTAGAATCACGAGGTTTCCACTCAACCCCATAATAAACAGACCAGTGATAGTAACGCGTGTAGTGGAAAAGATTGGCTTCTGGTTTTCCCTTCTTCCTGCCTTTCTGATAGTGAATGTGGTTCTCTCTGAGTGTATTTACTGTTGGTTCAGGACAAAAGACTTTAGGGGTACCGTCCATGTTGCCCAATCAATATTTTCAGGGAGCTTTCAGAATTTCAGCTTTCTCTTAATTTGTTTCTGTGAGCAAGTGATGTGACTTGCTGGCTAAACGACAGATTTTGCCGTAGAGGGGAATCAAAAAGGTGTTGTGGTTGAACGTGGCCAGCAGCTCAGCACCACCCAGCTGCTCACTTGTTGGTGTGATTGTCTGGATGGTGATGATTGCTGGTGGGTTAGATAGTGAACTGAATGTGTTAGTGGTTGAAGGAAACAGATTGTCTTAAATGCATTTCTGTGATAAAGCTTGGTCCCTGGAACTTCTGTGTGTGGGTGAAATGTTTTGGTATGTTTAGAATTTATCATTTCTTGTGCTAGTTTCTAGAACAGATATAGCACTTAGTAAATACATCAAGAATCTCAATATTTGGTATCACCTTGATTGTGTCCTTTAAAGCCTGAACATTACTTGCAGTTAACAAACCAGTCCAGAATTGTATTGATGATTTGCTTTTTTCTGAGTGCCATAATCAGGAGTGGTGAATAGAAATCTGATCAAATGTATAGCATCCTGCAAGATTTAATTCTTGGTTATCTTCCGTTTTTAATCGTTAATCTCAAAGAATATGTAATATAGACAGATAATTTCCCCAGATTAGAGACAGGGAAATGGAGGTAGCAGGGGATGATGACTAAATAGGTTGCTTTGCAGACTGGGACAAAATGAATATTCCTTTTTCTTTTACATCCAGAAAGGCCTTGTAGGTCTGGGCACTGCGTCTGGAAAGGAGTTGATGGTGCCGCTCATTTGTCGGTGGTATGAGTAGTTTGCAATATTTTTCCCTTCTAATCCAGATACAAGTTGGATGGGATTCAGAGAAGAGTCAGGAAAATACTAGAGTCTGGAAACCATCCTTGGTAATGAGAGATTTTAAGGGTTCACTCTGTTTAACTTATTTTCTATGAGAAAGCAAATGGGAAAGTGGGGATAAACAACAGTGGGTTTGTGAACATCAAAGGAGAAGGGAATTTGATGCTGTTCCTCAAATAGATTGGCAGAAACAACACGTGATTGTTCATTGCTCACAGGATTGCTTTTGTTTTTCGGCTTAAACCTTCAAAATGGGGTTTAGTATTAGGTTAGGATTCATATTGTTATGGCATGGTGGAGCACAGAGGTGTACTATTTGCATGTTTTATTATGAGAATGAAACGTTGTGATGTCTGAAAACCTTAGGAATCTTGACAATTGTCATAGCCAATACATGATTTTAAATGAAAACAAAAGTGTTTATTTTTCACTCTCAAAGATGACTTGAGCATTCAGCATTCTATTGATTTTTAACTCTCCTTGCAGGTGTCTTCATTACAGTCTTCAAAAACACTTCAAGTATTTCTTCCTCTTATTCTCTATGGCAGGATTCTAGTAAAAATTTTGCATTTATAAAGGACTGGTAAAGAACAATGGGATTGCATGCTTTTTCTAGAGTTTTGCCTGTTAGTAAGTTTAAGGGGTGTAAAAGTAGTTAGTTAGCTTAACCAGCTCTTCCTGTAAAGCTAGAGAAAGGGCATATGCTAGAAAATGACCGGTTATGTAGTGTTCATGGACAAGAAAAAGGAAAAAATCACATTTTTACATATTGAGTGAATATACACTTTTTAAATTGAAGTGAGCATAGCTAAATTCAAAGTATTAGCAAAGAGGGTTTTGTTACTAAGCATTGTATAGGATCTTAGCAAAGGTCTGTAATTGGTAGCTGTTATTAAGCAATTTTCTAAGTTGTTTTAGGCAGATATTAGTTTCAGACTTGGTATAGGTGTATCTTCCAGCAAAAATGTGATATTCATTCTTTGCTGAAAATTGCAAGGAAGGGGAGAAGGGGGGAACGGTGAGGCGTGAAGTTTGAAAGTACTGACTCACTGAAGCACTGATGCTTAGCAAGAGTCTTTCACAAGGCAGGATGCTAAAATCCACTGAAACTACACTTCGGGGTGGTTTTCTATGTGTGCATGTTCTGCATTGTATTGGGAGCTGGGAGTTGGTTCAGGGGCTACAAAAATACATTTTGGAACAGATGCTATATATTCATCTCGTCTGTTTCAAGACAAACTTTCATTTAAAGCATAATGTGTTTTAGATAACTACATGTTCTCAGATACTCATTTTTCCCAGAGGTGTATGTACCTATGTGACTGCTGCAGAGCAGCAGACGAGCTTCAGCTTCTCAACAGGCTGCAGTGATGAGAATGTTTGAGTCCTTAGTTTTTGTGGGAAAAAATGATTTGTTCAAAAGCTAGGTGTACTGTGAGTGTTACTTATGTGGGGTCTTACTGGGGAGCTATTTAGCCCTATTTTCATGTGATCTGCTGAATTGTTTACAGCTTCTTCTTATGTTTGTTTTATCCCTTTCTAGATTTTGAGGTATGCAGAAGATAAATTTATTCCTTCGTCTGAATGTAGGCGACATGGATTGACTGTGTTCATGGTGGCTTATAGTTGGTTACTGCCAAGCTTATCAAATCTGTCTCTTAATCACAGGAGGTGTTCTTGTTTCCTAATTACTTGTCTGCTTGTACTTGCTCAGTTTACTGTCATTGAGACAATCTGAGAGTCTGGGAAGTCTGTGGATGAACGCCAGGAGGTAGTGGCAGGCGAGGCGTAGTGGTCACACTGAAACTTCTTACTCAGGTAGTAAGTGTACACTTGTACCCAGTACCCAGAGCAGCAGTCCCCTGTATTTCTAACTGTATGCGCAAATGGAAGCTACTCAGGTTTGGGAGTTGGTCATTGGAATTCCCCAGTGCTGTACTGCTCCTGGACCTTCTTCACCAAATTGTTTGGAATTTGGTGTCAGTGATGAGATTGTGGAACTTAGAAGGGGCTCAGTGATTGATACATTATTTAAGCTATTTGTTTTTGTATCAATGGCTGTTTGCTTTCCTCTTGAAGAAGCTAAAGAGGACTTCTGCATGGTTTAGGATAAGTTCAACCTGTTTTAACATTGGTTAGTGTGGTTAGAGCTAGTCCTAAGTTCTCTTTTTTTCATATGTGTTCAAGTTGTGGCAATTTGAGTATTTCTGGAATGATTGATGCACAAGATTTTAATTGTTTTGACATCTCCCAGGTGTTGTATTTCTCCTCTTTGGTGTGGGCCTTTTTTGAGTTCTGGTGCCTCTTTCAGTTTTAAATTCTTGTAACTTCTGATATGAGTCTCAATTTTTCTTGCACTGAGTGACAAGGGTGTGCTGTCTTTTATTATATGTTAGATTCTTGATGAAAAAGATTGCTTCAAGCTATATGGAGACATTCAGTTGTAACTACTCCCTGTGCTTCTTTGGTATTACATTTAAAGAATGCAATGCTTTGGAGAAGGCAGTGAATTCTGCAGTAGTGTGACATCTCTTCTTCCTGGGGAGCTTGCAGAACAGTGGTTTCTGTAATATTGCAGTCTGTGCATTTTAAGATGTATTGCACTGTCTTCCTTGGCTGTAATATACAAACCAGGATTTTGATCCATGTTCATCTCTGTTTCCTGAAGACGTGGCCCAGATAAACAGGCTTGACAGAGGGAATGAAGGGTAGAAAGTGTTTGTTCTTGGAATTATTTCTGCATGCTAAAAATTTGTAGGCATTAGGAAGTTTCTCCAGACTGCCATAAATGGACCACGGTGAGTAAAGATGTACATCGTGTAGTGCAGAAGCCATGACAGGCTAATGAGATGTTGAAAAGAGCTGAAATGTGGATGTGGTTGATGCTGTCACAGTACTGGGATCTGCATCTCTCTGAGACTGGGGGAAGAGAAAGAACTGAACAGCTCTTGAAAAGCTGTTCTGATAGTATGCATGCTCCCAGAGTTCGGAGTGGAGGTAGCAGTGCTAAGAGGCTTACAGTCTGATGGATGAATTATGTAGATGTGGCAAAATAGCACATAATTTGCTTTGGTCTGCAGGCAGGTCAGTTGTGTGCCTCTATTCTTAGTTGTTGTTTTTTCTAACCCATTACTGGAAAACGTGAAGTTATTAAGGTAAGGACAAAATTCTGCCTCTGCCTGGAAAGCTGGGGACGGATGAAGCTTATTTTTCCAACTGTTTTATACAAACAGTCTTTATGGAGAGCAAAGTTATCAAGGATGAAAGGAAAGTTTCAGGCTGATCAAAAGGAGTAGTATTTGAAAGAATTAGGTGGATGTTGAAAGCTGCTAGAGGGATTCAGCTGAGAGCCAAAGAATTGAGACAAAAACAGTGATGTACTTGCTAGACTACAGAAGTATTTGATTTGTTCAAAACCTTGGAAAGCAAAGCAAAGAGTAAATCTGGTCCTCTTAAACATCTTCATATGATTGGGATGATGGGGCAGAGTGCACCCTCAGCAAGTTTGGAGATAACACAAAGCTGGGAGGAGTGGCTGGCACATGAGAAGGCTGTGCTGCCATTCAGAAGAACCTGGACAGGCTGGAGAGCTGGGCTGGCAGGATCCTTATGAAGTTCAACAGGGGGAAGTGCAGAGTCCTGCAGCTAGGGAGCAGCAGCTCCCGGCACCAGGACATGCTGGGGGCCACCCATCTGGAAAGCGGTCTGGCAGAAAAGGACCTGGCTGTCCTGGTGGGCACCATGGTGAACGTGAGGCAGCAATGGGCCCATGCTGCAAAGAAAACGAATGGTATTCTGCGATTCACTAGGTAAAATATTGCCAGCAGGTCCAGGGAGATAATCCTTTGCCTCTGCTCAGCACTGGTAAGGCCGCACCTTGAATACTGTGTCCCAGTTCCCCCAGTACAAGAGAGGCATGGACAGGCAGACTGGAAAGAGTCCAGCGGTGGGCCAGTACATTGATTTAAGAGACTGTAGCATCTCTGCTATTAGGAGAGGCTGAGAGCATGGAAAAGAGGAGGCTCAGGGGGATCTCATCTATGTCCATGAATACCTGAAGGAAGGGTGCAAAGAAGACAGAACCGGGGTCTGCTCAGTGGTGCCCAGTGCCAGGACAGGAGGCAGTGGGCACAAACTGGAAGACTCTGATCACCAGGAGCACTTCTGTGCTGTGTGGGTGAGAGCACTGGCACACACTGCCCAGAGAGGTTGTGGAATCTCCTCCTTGGAGATCTCCACAGGCCACCTGGACTGCTGCAGCTGTCAGACCAACTTAAAATATTGAGGATGCCATGAGCTTTATGCACTGTTTTGTAATATTTAGGGAATTTAAAGCCAAAATTAAAATATTTATTTTTAGTCTCCCATGTTAACCTAAACTTCTGCATTCAGCCACGTGCAGTTTGTGTGGCCAGATGGTAAATGTGATGGATTCAACTACCATATTTATGGCTCTGGCACATAAGGCTGATATTTTACAGTAAAAATTTCCTTTTCTTAGGTATTATGCTTTAGAGGTAATAATTAAGCTGTCAGTGATGAAGCCAGTGTACGTTGAAACATGAAACATATTTGAGATAACTGATAGTATTTCTGATAAGTTCTGTTATACACTGTTGAGCTGTTTCATATTTCCTAATTACCTGATGAGTATTGAGCTTTGGTGCAATGATGGAGGGCACTGCACACAGCCTTTCCTAAAGGCATAATGTTGTATGTATTCAAGACATACTTTCACAGAGGTCTTTGATAGCATGAGAATGGGAGGCATGTGAAATTCATGTCAGTGTTTAGCTTGAATGCCACTCTCTGTTTTCTTGCCGCATAGTTTGCATTATCTGCCATTTATGTAGCTGTTGAACACTGGAGGGAGTGCTTCTTCAGTGCCTTTGGATCCTCTTAGAATCTTCCAAAACCAAACTGAATTAACAGACATTAAATGAGCATTTAATCTCGTGACGTAAACTTGGTGGCTGTTTGTCATCAGGCCCCTGGGCTTTCCCTTCTCTTTGTGCTAAGTACATACAAGTATAATGTGCTTTATTTTGCTAATGCACCTAAAGGTAACAGTATTTCATATATGCAGAGATCCTCTAAACTGAGGTCATCCCAGACAAGAACAGTCTGATGCTGTTTGTTTCGAAAACAAATCAACCATATGTGAAAATGGAAGAAGAAAAAACAAAAAAACAAAACAGGAAAAAAAACCCACAGACGCATCTACTCTTCTCCCTTCTAGAAAAAGCAAACCTCCTCCTTACTGCAGTACGAGCAGCAGAGAGGAGCTGCCTCTGTTAGCTCACTTCTACTGCTTCAGTGTCTTTCTCCGACCACAGCTATTGTACAGTGGCTGATGCACTACTGGGAGAATGTGCCGCAATTCAGTACCGGGACTTCTGGGTGTACCTGTGGAAAAACAAATACAACCACCAGGGGTGGGCTTTTACCTGAATAGAAATTGAAATCCATTTCTGGTATTTTCAGAAAGGTTTTGCCAGCGTGACAATTCTCTCAGTTTGAGAGGGCTTCCTACTACCCACTAAAACCAATTCTTTTTAATTTGCAACCAGAATTTTTGTCAGCAATAAGCAAGAAGCAGTGGCTTTATGAGTATGTGAACCAGGAAGAGCAGCGAGGCTGTTGCTGTAAGCTGGAGCAGAGCTGTGTTACAGCACCTGCACATTTCGGGGCGGCTTCTCGCCTGATGGCATTGCTGTAGGATGGCAGCAAAGAGGTGGATCTGGCTGCAGAGCCAGACCCCTCGTTGTGGTTTCATCCAAGCAGTTTTCTCCTGTGTTGTACAAAAGAGTTGAAAATTGAATAAGCCGTGATGGTAGGCAGGTGTGTGAACTGCAGAATCATTTAAGGTTGGAAAAGACCACTGAGGTCATCTAAGTCCAACCATCAACCCATCACCACCATGCCCACTAACCGTGTCCCTAACCAGGTGGCATTGTTAGGCTAGTCCGTAACTCTCTCACTGCGCATAAGGTTGCTTTGGATTGGAAGTTCCCACTGGTAACGGGAGTCATTTGTTCCAAGGCATATAACAGGAATGCAGTGTATTGCCTCCTTACCTAAGCAGTATGGAGGTATGTGTGTGTTAGCAGCCATAACATCACTGGCAGGCGTTGGATGCGGTTTGGTTATAGAACAAGTGGTGAAAGAGCAATAGAGAGCCTGACAGCCGGAGTGTATTTCAGTTGTTCAGTCCTGGACTGCGGTAAGCTGGAGATGATTACATTTTCTCAATAAAGGAAGTGTGCTTACAAAGCTCTAAGCCAATTACATTGTATTTTAGAAGTTGTTTACTTTATCAGCTGAAATTTTACTTCTGCCTTTTCCCCAGAAATATTATCCTCTTAGCTGAAGTGTACTCTAAAACACTGCATCTTTTGTGTTAGCTCCTCTCTCATTTACTCTGCTTATGAGAGGATTAATGAGATGTGAATTGTAATCTCCTTGTTGATTTCCTAATTATTTTCCATAATCTGGCTATGGCTCAGGATTTATGCTGCTCACTGATAAAAGATGCGGGAGCAGCAGGAAGGAGCAGCCTGTGTGTGTAGTCCCTGGAGTTGGTCAGGGCTTTAATTTCGTTCTGTAACCTCAGCCCAGTGTTCCGTTCCTTCCCTATATACATACTGCTGTCTTAAGAGATACTGCGTCTTGGTAAATCCTCATTGACTTTAATTTATTTTCTGTAAATGAATGGGTTTTTGTGTGGTTCTGGGATGAGGAGTGCAGTAAATACTTCACGTAGCAGTGTTGCTGGTTTCCCTCAGCATTCTGTCCTGACCTTTATTTCCCAGAGCGCTTCTGCCAAACCAGCAGCTGCCACCTTGTCTGCAGCAGCCGGAGATCTCGATCTGTTCACTGAGCAAACGACAAAATCAGAAGAGTCGGCAAAGAAACAGCTCTCCAAGGACTCCATCTTGTCACTGTATGGCACAGGAACCATGCAGCAGCAGACTGCACCAGGTAAATCATTCGGCACGTGTTTCTCATGCAATTCAGTTTTAAGCTTTACCCGGAATACAGTCATCTCCTACAAGTGTAAGACAAAGGTGGGGCAACCTGCTACTATATTCAAATGAAGAACTGTATTTTTACCACTTACAAACATGGGAAAATTACTGAAACATGAATACTGAAGCTACAGAACAAAACAGTGTGTGATTGTAATTTATTTATTTATAATCAAGTGTGCATTTGACTGACAGATTTGTGAATTCAGCTCCTGCTGTCCGATTCATTGCTCAGGGTCTGAAGCTCTGCAGCAGGACGCTGGGGTGAGTGCAGAGCTCTCAGGTTTGATTTCTGTGGTGTTTGTAGGAAAACAGACTTCTAGTACGGCAGTCAAATACTCTCACTCATCTCAGGGATTTGCCAAACTTTCTACGGTGGTGAGTCCTTTTCCTTTGAGAGATTTAAAGCAACTTCCAAGTTTTACAGGAACTAAACTAGTGGCACTGACGTACAGCTGGACAAAGTTATCCTTTAAAATTGTTTTGATGCACCTAAAGCTTTTGGGGGCGGAGGGAGAAGATGACAAAGTACTTTCTCTGAGGTATCCCTTTCTCTGATCCAGGTATGTTCATAGGCTCCTCCTCTATGCCATTTACCACACAGCCATCGACTCATTTCCAAGGTTTCCCAGCCATGGGAGTTCCTGTGCCTGCAGCCACCGGGATGATGGGAAGCATGATGGGACAGTCGGTGCCAGTCATGGGGCAGAGCACAGGGGTGATGGTAGGAATGGGAATGCCCAATGGATTTACTGGTACGACGCAGACTGGTGTGATGGGACTTCCTCAGAATGTCGTTGGACCTCAAGGTGGAATGGTGGGACAAATGGTTACTCCACAGAATAAGTATGGACTGCAACAAAATCAGCAAGCTCAATGGAACCTCACCCAGGTAAATGCTCGCTATTCCCAGATAAGGGTGTTTGAAAAAAACATCTCCTCAGGTACAAACTGCTTAGCTGTAGGAGGAAAGCTGCGGTGGAGCCAAGTTACAGACTGCTGGACTAGGAGTTGCTCAGATGCACAAGGAAGAAAATCAGTGAAGAAAGAAATTAAAGATAACCAATATATAAGCACAGAATAAACTTTGCCGAGGGAGGCCAAACTCAGTTTTCTGCTGCTGTAGCCAGCCTCATCCTGGCATCTGAATTAGGTAAAGAAACAGCTTCACTATAGTTACGCTGCACCAAAGTGTAAACACAGCAGCGTAACTAAGAGCAGAATTGAATGGCTCGGGGATGGCTATTAACAATTAATACTTTAATTTCCAGGCTTCAAGATAAATTTTGGTGGAATGTGCAGTTCTCTGCACTGTGATGTTCTACTGTAGATAATTTGCTTAGGGTCATCTATTATTTATCTGTAGCATTTCCATGCTATCTTCTATTTCTTAAACATGTTTAAAAGGTTCTCTAAAAGTGTTAGTGTATGCTTAGGACTGTATGGGTACATTAGCCAATGAAACATCTTAAAATTGGGTAGTTGAGAGCTTATTTAAAAAAAAAAAGTCAACTTTTTCTTAGAGTTCAGTATGGATGATAGCAACGATTTTTTTCACATTTTTTCATTAGAAGAACCATTCAATAATTGCATGCTGCTTACTCTAGTAATTCAGGAAGTGTACCTTAATGACTTATTAGGTTTAGCTCTACTAATTAAGACTTGCAGTGTGAGCCGTTCCGGGGGTTCTTACATGGATACAGTAGCCTCTCTGAAAACACAGACCGTCATCCACTTTGAAAAGTAGTTTCTTAAAGGTGAGAATTGCAAACTGTCAAATGAAAAATATCTGCGGGCTAATGATAGATCTTTTTAAAGGTGTCTAACTTTAAAAAGGTCCCATAAAAATCTTGCTTCTTATCATGTATGTATTAAAATCTGGCTCATAGGACAAACTCTTACACATTTCTGTACTACGTGCCTATCAGATATTACTGTCATTATGCTGATATCCCACAATTGCTCGGGGAAACGTGCTTCAGTTGCAAGGGGGGAAAGCATGTTTACTTCCCAGAACAGCTTGCTTTATGTACTCTGCTCCTTAAGAATTCTGCTCTGGAAGAGCTGAACAGCAAGGTGAAGCATTTTTAATTTCCATGTTCAGGCCCTGGCTGTCGTTTGTGCAGCCTTTTCACACGTATGAAAGCACACGGTGCCGACCCTGAAATATTACTTTGCAGCTCATTTAACAACTTTTCCACCAGTTGTTTCACAGTTTCCTTTTGTAGCCTAGTATTGTGCAGTCCTGCTGATTTTTAGCTAATGCAATCTTGAATCTAATGTTGCTCATACAACTTGAACGTGTGTGTTCGCTTACTGATTATTAATTGCTCTTTCACCCTCAAATTCTTAAGGGAGGTCATCTTTCCTCTGTCCGTACAGATTGGTTTTTGACTCGTCTGTGTTTTAGTAGATAACAGTTATTTTAAGGCTTTTATACTGAGCACTTTAAATTACAGCAAATACGTAACGTTCTCTGAGAGCAAAAGTATTTTAGCATCTTCCTTAAAATGAACGTGCTGAATTCTGAACTGTTTCCAAGCTTTAGCTAGTTATCTTTCTTAATTTCATGGGAACTGTTTGACTTGTTTTAAAGTTATAGTATCCTGAGTAGCTTCTTCAGCAAAAAATGCCTCAATTTATAGATAACGGTCAAGTTTATAAGTCTATTCATTGGTTGCCAACTAAATGGACAATTAATATATTAAAAAACAAACAAAACAAAACAGTGGCGTAGCCAAGATATTGAGGTCTCCAAAGAAATACTGCTGAAACAAAAACCATCTGGAGTTGCAAATGTAGACAAGGCATTACCACTCGCTTAGGTGTTTCTTTAGTATAATTGCCAAAATTCTGTTGGTTAGCTTTGACAGTTGCCAGGAAGCTCTTATCAACAGAAACACGTCAGGCTCCCTTGTCACAAGCTCTGTATTCACTAGTAGAATTCTCTAGTTAGTAGAATGCTGATACAGCCTTCTCATAGACAGCCAGTCAGCTGCTGCGTCACAGCGATTACCTGAACAGGAACTGGATCCAGAAGAGCTGGTACCCTGAAAGATGATAGATGCTTACCTAGAGTCAATATTTTTATTTAATAAGCAATACTAATTTTAGGACAGTGTCTTTTAAGCGGGCTGATCATTTAGGAGGTATTACTGCTTTTTGGCTAACAGTGTTGCCTCTCAGCTCCAGTGCTCACTGGACTCGTGTATGCTTCACAGATGAATCAGCAGATGGCTGGAATGAACCTCAGCAGCTCCAGCAACGCGATGGGCTTTGGGCAGCCCCCCAGCACAGTGGCGGGATGGACTGGAAGCGCCTCGGGTCAGACTCTCAGCACACAACTGTGGAAATGAACGTTGCAATAGAAGCTTCACCCAGAAGAGCCACCTAACATTCCTTGTCCAAATGCATTTACTTCCGCTGTTCTCTCCATGTACATACTTCTTCTTTTTCCCGAGCTGTTCAGATTAAGAATATAACTGACTGACCGTGTTGTGGTCTATATTGATTTAAATTTGATGTAGTGAAAAGCAGATCAAGAACACATTTATATATCACTGGCAGCGTTTTCATACAATGCATATGAATTCATAGGCCATGTATTTAAGAAGCTGCTTAACCACGTACTGTTTTTTTCCCCTCAAAATTCTAGATCAAATGTTTGCATTTAAGGGACGTAGCTATCATGTTAGTAATATCCAAAAATATAAACCCCGATCCCCCCCCAAAATTACCCAGTAATCCTGTAGAAGGTACTGTATGAACAAATATTTAATCATATATAAATAGAATGTAAATGTATCACCGAGCAATGTTTTCTAGTGTATCAAACAAATTTTGTTTCATCATACATTTCACTGTGATGTTAAATGGTGTGCATAACAGGGAATATGATCATCGAAAGGAAGATAAACCTGGATGTTGCTCTAGTTCTACAAGTTTATTCTTTTAAAAATGAGCATTCGATCCATTTGAGTTTCCTGTGCTAACGTACCCAAGCGGGCTCACGAGGCATGTACGCAGTATTAATGCTGAGAACTGGTATGTATACAAGGTAGCTTGGTGGGAACAGATCTATTTTTCCTTGCAGAGATATCCAGGTTTATGACAGTGATTGTGTTTACATTTTATGGTGCCTCATAATGATAAAATGTTATTTCCCTATATTAAAAGGATGAATCCGTAAATGATTGTGGCTTTTTATTTCATTATTGTATAACTATTCGACAGCTATTTCTTCAAGTCTGATTTTAATGAAGGAAAGCACGTTCCATTTGGATCTATTTATGCAAATATTTAGATCAACAGTTCATGATTTAAAATCAGTTTATAATTATACCACTAAGCTGGATAAATACAAAAACTATATACATACATGATGATTTTGACAATATTCCATTGCAGTCATGTTTCTCTTGATTGATTGTTTTTACTATGTGGAAACAGCCTTACAGCAAAGGTAAGTGTCAGTTTATTAAGATGAGTTCAGAAATGCATGCAAACAAGATAGAGCAAAGCACACCCATTTGATTGCTTAAAAGAATATCTGACAACTTTCTTTTGTTTCCACAGAAGTCCACCGGGTGACCAAAGAATCTCACACCTGAAGGCTGTCGCAGGGGGCCGAACTGGAGCACCTCCCAGCACATCTGCTGCACTGTGTGACTCATCTCAGGATCATACCTCAATATTGACTGTGTCCAGATGATATTTTGGCTCATTAGCTAGATTCACCTTTTCTGTTCGCGTGTGCCATACAAGAACCTGCAAAATAACCTTTTGTTAGGGCGGTCATCTACAAAGACCAGCTAGAACCTTTTTAGAAAATAAATCAGTACCTTTGTGCAGTTGTTTGCTTTTGGCTCCAGTTCCTCCACTGTTGTTATCTGTTTCAGAAAATCAGATTCTTGCATTCCTGGCTGAGAACCGCGACGCTTGAATACGGCCTTTGGATGTGACAGAATCACCTGAAGACTCACAGCAAATCCTTGAAGAAGGGAAGAACAAAATGGTTAAGAAAAACTGTCAGGTTTTACATTAGGTGCAAGTTACACTTAGTCTAGAAAACTCCATGTTCCTTTTTAAAATGTGTAGGTTTGATTACGTGAGTAGACAGTATTTGGTAGGATAGTACAGCCTTGCATTGTTTTCTTTAGCCCTGAAGATGCACTCAGATTTTCAACGTTTCTTCCATTTCCTGTCATTAAGAGGAATACTTCGTTTAATCTTCCCTTCCTTCCTTCTTATTGAGAAATAAAACTGAATTTTAACTAAAGACATACAGAATGCACACTGAAAAAATATTTCTAGGTTTGAAGGTGAGAATCAGGAAAAAAAGGATTCAAATATGTTACTCAGAAAAAGCGACTGTTGTCATTAGAGATTTTTAACATTGCTGATGGAAGACAATTCATACATGGTGTACATTTGCCTTCTACACCCTGTGGCTACCAGGGACTTCTGAACCATTCATCTCAGCAGCCACCTGCAGGACAGTCTGTAGTTGATCCAGGTGGTGCCCAGCACTATCAAAGAATCTTGTCAGTGCCTGTTTGCAATGCGTTCCCCCTAATAACATACATCAGGTCCCTCAAAGGAGAAATCGGTGATTTGAACAAGCCCACCCTTTTTGAAGCAGCTCTTGTGAATCTAGTTTGCCACTGATTACAGAAATTCAGAGTTGTTATTCAGCAAGATTCAGGTCCATGTGAACTTCTTTGAGGATGACTCAAAGTCAGCCTGATACACTTGTAAAGGACAATTACTTTTGTAATGCCTTGTGTCTGAGAGCAAGTCTAGCAAATAAATGTTTTTTTGTCAGTTCACAGTGGTTCCAGCTGTCCCTTTGCAACAGTTTTGACATCTGTTCTGGAAAGCTACAAGAGTACTTAATTCTAAAGCCAGTATTAAGATTTTTCTCATTAGAAAGGAGCGTAACTTTCTGCAATGGGGTGTAGCCTGCACCACCTGCTAGCAGCAGCGCTGCACCCAGCAGTTCTCTGCTAGCAGCTGGGCTTAGCAGGGGGCAGCAGGGAGAAGAACGATAGCAGTTTGGACTTCCCTTCCTCAGTGGGGTTTGTCTTCAGCAGGCTACAGGCCCTCGGTGCTGCCTAGGTCTTTGTCGCCTGGCTGGGAGGAGCACAATGTGGGTTCCAAAAATCCCTCTGTGCTTCAGGCATGGAAAAAAGTCAAATTATTAAGCTGTTGTATACAAGGACGTGGAATACTGCACACTGACTGGTCTGGGGCCTGCGGTTTGTTTCCCCCATCAGTGGTCATGCATTCTTTGTGTATCTTTGGAGATTTGAGTAAGTAGCGACTTGAAAATAATTCAAGGAGACCTCTCTCCTGGCTCTCTGGTTCTTCAGCTCTGCTTTACGACTGCTTCACTTTCACATATTGACATATCTATGTAGATAAACTTCAAAGCACTTGAATGAAAACCATTTTCTAGTGCCAGCTTTCAGTTCACCACAGGCAGAATGTTTTGGCATCAAAAAGAGGTGAGATGGTGGAGGTTTTAACCACACTGGCACTAATTACTTCCCCTAGTAGCTAACTATCCCGTGGTAATAGGCCAGTGACAGCAGCCACTACTACTTTTGAATTCTGATTTCACATCATTCCTTGGTGGAGATAATGTCTCCAGTAGAGGATAACCAAGCAGTGCTCCGCATGTTATTTCTACAAGGTCATACTGGACTTAATCATATGAACTACCACAGGACAACTTTATAGCCAAAGTGTAACGCGGTGTTCTGTTGTTTCTGCTTGATGCAGAGCTGTAAATAAAATCTAACTGGATGATGAGCCACCTAGATAAGAATGAATTTGCTGGAGGATAAGACATCTGGAAGACACAGCGAAGATTCCATGTGTGCTGCTTTCTCTGGAATCTGTTAATTCACACCTTGACTGTTGGATCAACAGCTTCTGTTAAACGATGGAAACATTTTTCTTTAGCCGGTTAGACCGCCTTGCAAGATTGAGTTGCCGTGATTAATAGCTTTGCCTCCTGAATGCTCCAGATAGCATAGCAGCTGAAGGCAAGGCAGAAACAGAGTCTTTATCATTTCCAGAGTGAATAAATGCTAAACCTTAATGCTGATGGTGACACAGATACGATGGTTTCCACACAGTCTGAGGTACAGCCTTTGACTTGTTAACCATACCATGAGTTGGGGTCTGCTTCCTTCTTCTTCGGGTAATGTACCATTTGAGTTGCAGTGCAGTAGAGATGCTCAGCCACATGTTTTTATCCTTCAGAACACAACCCTGCTGACAATTAATTTACCATGAAAGAGGCTCTCTATGTTAAACCTAGCAATCTCTAAAATAGTTGTTACACCCTTTGATGGCGGGGTGGGGGCTTTGAGTTTATCTGCCATAGCCAGTCAAGATTTTTTTGTTTCTAATTCCATCTTGCACAGTGGCTTTTTCAGACAAAATATGCCATGTTTTCCAGTGTCATTAATAAACAAGCTTGTTAGCAGAATCATGAGAAAGATGAGACGTAATAAAGATGGCATACTACTGCAAAATCCAAGGAACAGGTGGTTCCTTGGGCCCTAGCGGAGGGACTCAGAGCACAGTGAATGATTCCGAAATATGCTTGCCCAGTGATTCACAGGTGTAGATTAATCTGTATACCTGAAGCAGCTCCTGGAATGCTAATGTAAAGCACAAATCTGTTTTCCTTGAACAGTCCTGACATTAGGAGATTCATGATCCAGCTAGTTCTCACGGGTGGTAACAAAAAACTCTTGCACTGGAAATAACCCGTAAGTAAATCAATAACAGTATCACATAAGATTTAAAATCAGGTCTATAATGAACAACACAGTGCACTCACTTCAACTGCCCAAGTGGCTACCGATAACCTGAAAATAACCTGAAAATTTTTGTTCCTATGTGAGACGCTCCATTGAGATTTTTCAAATTCCCCAAAAGCCTGCAAGTGTTCTTGTTATTGCCTGCATTCCTTTAGATATCAAAGTGTAATGACAGATTAGAGTCCATATCTGCATCAGGCTGCCTATGGCCAGAATCTGTCTAGGGGAATTCCTGTATGTTCTTGTAGACACTGTAAGTATTTGCAGAGCTTGAGGTTAAGACGAGCACAGGCAGACTGACTTGAACTGGAAACTGAGGGAGCAAACTCCCCCCCACTGTGGAGCAAATCCAAGACTGACTCACGAGACTGAATGCATACAAGTCCATGGGGCTGGATGACATGAATCCCAGGGTCCTAAGGGAGCTGGCTGAGGTGGCTCTCAAGCTGCTCTCCATCTTATTTGAAAAGTTGTAGCTCTCAGACAAAGTCCCTGGGGACTGGAAAATGGGAAACATCACTCCCATTTACAAGAAAGGGAGGAAGGAGGACCCAGGGAACTACAGGTCGGTGAGCCTCACCTCCGTGCCTGGAAAGATCATGGAACAGATCCTCCTGGAAGACGTGTTAAGGCATGTGGGGGACAAGCAGGTGATCCAAGACAGCCAGGATGGCTTCACGAAAGGAAGGTCATGCCTGACAAATATGGTGACCTTCTACGATGGAGTGACAGCATCAGTGGACAAAGGGAAGGCAACTGATGTCATCTACCTGGATTTCTGCCAGGCCTTTGACATGGTTCCTCTATACATCCTTATCTCTAAATTGGAGAGAGATGAATTCAAAGGGTGGACTATTCAGTGGATGAAGAATTGGTTGGAAGGCCGTAGAGAGAGGGTTGCAATCAATGGCTCTTATGTCCAGGTAGAGGCCAGTAATGAGCAGTGTCCCTCAGGTGCCTGTCTTGGGTCCAGTACTCTTTTTTTAACATCTTTATCAATGACATAGATGACGGAATTATTAAGTGCAGCCTTAGCAAGTTTGCTGATGACACCAAGCTGAGAGGTGCAGTTCATACAGCAGAAGGAAGGGATGTCATCCAGAGAGACACTGATAAACTTGAAAAGTGGGCCCTTGTGAACCTGATGAGGTTCAACAAAGCAAAGTGCAAGGTTTTGCACCTGGATTGAGATAATCTCAGATACGTATACAAGCTGCGAGAAGAACTCCTTGACAGTAGCCCTGCTGAAAAGGATCTGGGGGTTGTGGCTGATGAAAAATATAACACAAGCCAGCAGCGTGCGCTTGCAGCCATGAAGGCCAATGCTATCCTGGATTCCATCAGAAGAGGAGTGGCCAGCAGGGAGAGGGAGATGATTGCCCCCCTGTACTCTTCCCTCATGAGACCCCATCTGGAGTACTGCGTCCAGGTCTGGAGTCCCCTACACAGGAAAGATGCAGAGCTTTTGGAGAGGGTCAAGAGGAGGGCCACGAGGATGATCCAAGGGCTCGAGAACCTCTCCTATGAAGATGGGCTGAAGGAACTGGACTTGTTTCAGCTGGAAAAGAGAAGGCTGCAGGAAGACCTCATTGCGGCCTTCCAATATTTAAAAGGAGTTTATAAACATGAGGGAAATCAACTTTTTAGGACATAAGGGGGAATGGTTTTAATCTAAAGGAGGGGAGATTTAGACAGTTGGATATCAGGGAAGTTTTTTTACTGAGAGAGTGCCAAGGTGCTGGAACAGGCTGCCCAGAGAGGTTGTGGATGCTCCATCCCTGGAAGTGTTCAAGGCCAGGTTGGATGGGGCCCCAGGCAATGTGATCTAGTACCTGATCTAGCGGCTGGCAACGCTGCCTGTGGCAGGGGGTTGCAACTTGATGATCCTTGAGGTCCCTTCCAACCCAAGCCATTCTGTGATTCTGTGAACTTATCTAGCAATATAGAGGCGTAGTGTATTTCTAACCAAACAATGAAAATAACTGTTGCTTATTCATCTTCCATCCACTTACCTTCCCAGGTAGTTCTACATCAAAGCAACCAACTATTGGAGTTCCGTTTCCTTTGCTATGGCACTCCTCTGAAAAGGGGATTGAGCTGGGGTCTGTCACGTTATTTTTCAGTCAACCTATTATAATAAGAGTGCCCCAGCCAGAGTCACCAGGAACAAAAATGCTTCACTCCTATGGCAGTCAGATTCCGATCAATCTCTGACAGAAACACCAGTGACAAAAGGTGTCTGTCTTTGAGTATGTTTTGCTTAGATTAAAGTGAGACCTGCCCAGAGTGATAATTCATTTCCATACTTACTTTCTGACATGGTAGTAAAACTTTTTTTAAAAAAAAAAAAAAAAAACTAGTTTTCCTCAGTTCACATTTAACCCATATTTAGTAATACTTTTAAAGCCTTACGACTGCACATTTGAATAGACAGTTTGTTTCCCTTTCTAACCTTTGGGCCATGTTTGTCTACATCTAAAAGAACGTTTTCTTAAACTAATTTCTTTGTGTTATACAAGAGCCCAACTCCTGTAACTTTCATGTCATGGATACAGAATTTGCTTAGCTCTGTTTAATAAAATATTATCATAGCCTAGCTAAAAGCACCAATAATATTTATTGCAGAATCCAGTCAAGTGCTGTTTTCACTGAGAACTACAAAAACATTTCTTCGGCAGTTCTAGGTAATATGTTTCCAAAGCAATAAGTAAGGCTGAATTTCAGCCAACAAGAAATACCTTTTCAAGAGAAGGGTAAAACAAATAAATAGGTAACATTTACCTTAGAAATTGAAAAATAATTTTGACTTGTGCTGCCGCACCGCTCTCCCTACTTAAGGTTTGTGTTTTATATAACTGAAGACGCTCCTTCAATCAGCTCCAGAGGATGCACAGAGATGAGAGACAGCAGCTCACGCTGCAGATGCTGAGCCCTGCTTCCTGCAGCCAGAACTGAAAATATGGACACACAGCCCTGGTACGCAGATTGAGCAAGGAAACATTTTAACTGCGGAAAACAAGGGGTGCTCGTGGTACCACAGAGTTCTGGAGATGAGTCAAACAGGCTCACAGGAGGTGACAGCAAACTGCAGCTCCATCCTGTTCCCCGCAGCCCTTCTCTCCCCTGTTCCGATGGGCAAAACCGAGGAACAACAACAACAGAATTATCTGCTCCCCTTCCTCCTCTTCTGAGTGTGCACTCAGATGTCTGTTTGCCAGGCAAACTGTTCTTTCTCTCCTCCTTCTTCTTAGCCTCATACTCTTGGCCACACTCCCTTTTCTCTAAAATCCAAATGCTCTCAACACATTTGCAGTCATTTCTTACCCCCTTTTCCTTCTAGCTCACACTCAGAGTCACGTTTTGCTTGCAACACCCAATTCTCTTTTCCTCCCTTAAGTCTGTGTCTAACTCTGCAAACCACCTACTGTTAAAACTCAGGCGGTACTTTAAAAACACCAGAACTAATCTGTATGCTCCGGTGGTTGCCTGACAATAAGGAACACAGGAAACAGCTACTCTGCTCTCTGAATGCAATTTAGCACTGGGGAATAAAAGTGTCAGCCACAAACTTCTAGAAAGAAATAACCTACGTTCACTTACCCGATAAAATGTGACATTTCAAAGAAGAATCTAGAGGTTGGCCAGCAAGGGTCTCAGCTGATCCTCACGAAATCAGCAGAACCTGCTCCACTTGTCTTGTGGGAGATATAAATTTGGCCCCATACCTTAAAGTCTAGAATAAGAAGTTCACATGCTTTCCCTTTTTACTGGAATAATGGTATTAAAATGCAATTTAAATGTGTTATTTTTGTTGGACTAACAGAAGTTCTCCCCAAAGCAGCATCTTCTTTTTCATGATTCTGTAGTGATTTCCCATACTCTCAACCCTTGTACCTGTGTCTCCATCACCTCCCCCTCCCAAGACCTCTGTAGGTGCAGGAGCAGGTAATGCTTACGGAGCATCTCCCTCATGCCAGCGTTGCAGCAGCAACTGCAAGCTGTAAGCAAAGATGACATGAGCTTTCCATGCATCTCCTCCTGTCAGGGTCAGTCCCTTGGGTAATGTTGTGTAGTAGCTTTTTGCTTGCTGCTAATGAATTATGAGCCACGCTATCATCCTTCTAGTGCCTTTCTGCAGCGCAGGATCTGTATCTGTAATCCACATGCAGAGACTGTTCTTGCAGTACGTGGCCGCAGTCATCACTCGGTATGATTGTAGGGACAGGCAGAACTCAATCTCCTCCTGAGGACTACCTCCACCTCTAGGCTACAATGTTCTCATGCCAGGTATACCAGTAACCTGAAAGGTTTCTACAGTGTAGAAAAATTCACCTGTTGATACTTCTACTACTTTTCATCCAACACCTCAATCCATACAAAAAAAAAAACCCTCAAGATGAGAGAGCACTGTCCTTTTCCTACTCCAAAGACAAAAAAGTCTCAAAAAAAAAGAAAATTGCTGGCTAATTCTATCCCATTCTTGTCCCAGTATTTTTCCCCCTATTCCCCCCCTCCCCCCGGTCTCCCTGAATATCCAAGGACTGCTCCAAAAGTAACACCTCCTATTTTCTTATGTTGGCCCACAATGTCAGAGGCAGATGTTGTTGGTATGGCAGCAGAGGCTGAACGTTCCCACCAACATTTCATTACATGTTGTTGCTGTGTGACAGATGGCAGCAGAGGGGCAGTCTGACAACACAGCATCTGACATCGAAGTGTGTATGAAGCAAAGGTGTGCGACTGAATTCCTCCATGTGGAAAAATGGCACCCACTGACATTCATCGATGCTTGCTGAACACTTACGGAGACCAAACAGTGGATGTGAGCACAGTGAGGCGGTGGGTGGTGCATTTCAGCAGAGGTGACAGCAACATGAAAGACAAGCCATGTTTCGGATGGCCATGCAGATGTTTATGAGCTCAGCATGCAAGATCTTGTTCATCACTGGCAAAAAAATGCACAGCTAATGGTGGTGACTATGTTGAAAAATATTGCTTTGCAGTTGAGAACTTACTCTATCAAATAGCGTTACTGTGCTCTTTCTAGCTGTTACACTTTCCATGGAAATAAGTAGGAGGCATTACTTTCAGAGCAACCTATGTAGAAAATGCTGAAGTGCAAATACTGTATCACACTGGGAAACCAGCTGCTGCTGCATCAGAAATCAGAATCTGGCACAGCGATGATTCATGTGGCAGTTGTGAATATACAGAAAAGGGTGCCTGAGCATGGACTGACAGCAAGACAGAGCTGCATGGTGTGCTAACTTCCCAGTGGAAGATTGATTAGATCAATTTTGAAGCTTTTCTGCCTTCATCTGCTAGGCTATAGCTGTCAGTGATTTTTTTCCCCCTAAGCCCAGCATTTCATACTATATCCATCTACAGTTATCACCATCACTCCAAATAGCCAATAAAACAATGAATTATGTCATGATAAAGTAGCGTTTTACAACATGGGGTCTAAGAAGGGTCTCCGTTTATACTGCCTGCTGTAGATGGATGACTCAAGGCAAGGCAAGGCTCCCTGCAAAAATTAACTGGATGAACTGATTTACAATTAACTCATTCCAGAAAAACAATTCATTCAACGTAAAAGCCAAGTTGCCACATGCAATTACAAGCAAGTGAAAGTAAGTTGTGCCATCATCAAGAAGCAACTTAATTAAATGAGGTGCGCAAACTAAGACTTCCAGGATATTTAATGCTATAGCACTATGAACAGCAGATATGCTTGAGAAGTTCTGAAATCTGCTTACACTGGGATGTATGTTTCCATCCCACTCAAAAAAAAAAAAAAGTCTAAGAATAGGTTTGATGAGCTTTCTTTCATTCACACAGCGTGAAGTTTAGTACTTACCAGCCATGTCGATGGCGAAGGGCCTGTCGGCTCTCCAGCCCGTGTACCACCCGACGACCTTGCCGTTCTCCACGACCGGGCGCTCGTACCGCCGTCCCCCGACCAGCCCCACGGGCCACACCGACACCTTGCGGGTTGTGCGCATCTGCAAGGGGTGGGCAGAGTGTGAATTCCTGCAGTTTTCCTAGAAAAATCTTTTCTGTAAGCGTGGGTGGAAAGCCTACTCGTTAATCCTCAATAATAGCCATTTACAAGCACTGGGAGCTTACAGATGTCAGCCCAACAGGGTAAGCATTTGGAGGCTGCAAAGGCCTACTCATTTTCTGTGAGAGCTCCAGCTCTCTTCCAGTAGGCACCTCCACTCTACCAGAAATACCCTATTCACGTTTTTATAACAAAAAATTTTAAAGCCATGAAAAAACAGTACTCGCTTTCGTGTTTTGGGGTTTTATACAGGTGTATGGTGTATGAGACCTTTTTTTTTTCAGCACTCTTTCAGTAACCTTATTTCTATAGATTGCTTCTGAGAAGCACCGTGAGAGAGACTATTATAGGAATGGTTAGCAAATACACACTTCATTAAGACGTGTACAATTAATTTGAGACCTGTGACAAATATGGTGAGTACACAAAACTGTGACACACAACTCTTGCCCTGCCTGCACTACACCAGATCTGTAAAAAAGAGGTAACATCTATTAAAGGCTCATACAAAAAAAAAAAAAAAGTTTGGGCCATGCCTTTAAACGTTTACATTTTGTTTCAGAAAGAACTGCTAAGTTTCTGGGCATGGCAGAAAGCAGGCTGGGCAGTGTGGGAGTTTGTCCTCAATAATAACTAGGAGCAATTCTGTAAACACTGGCCTCTTCTATCCTGCAGGAGATCACAGAGAGTGGAAAATGACTCTTCCTTTAGCAACAAGTGTGTCGGGCTGGGGTTCTTGGAATTCAGCACACTGGTTAGCTGCCCATTTTCTGCAGTGAATGGGAAGGTAAAACAGCATAAACGCTGACGTGCTGCTCTGCAGTGAGGCCTGAGGAGCCAGGCACAGAATGGACGGCACAGGCACTACAGCTTGCCCAGCTGTACCAAGCTAGTTTAACTACTGTGCTTAAATATGGTCCTATTCAAGCAAGTATTAAGCTATCCCACTGTAACACAGGCTTAATTTGATTGATTTTTAAAACAATCTCATCTTCTAGAGTAGTTGCAGGCTATTCCTTAGGGAAATGCGATCCCTTTCTCCTCTCAAGCACTCATCTTTGCAAAAAACAAATACAATTTTACTTACTTGTAATGTGCTCCCCTATAGATAGATGTTCAAGTAAAAGACAACCTTGGTTAAATATTAAGCACTTGCCTCTCTTTCTGTCAAGGTGAAAGATTTATCGTATGTATCATCTAGACTCCCAGGAGATCCACCAGAAAAAAAAACAAAGACAGCACTTCACTCTGGGTTGCATTTCTAAGTTAGAAACATTAGCAGATTTTTAAGTGAATATGGGGAGCGCATAAAATACATATTTAGAAATCCAGTTATGTATGCACACACAAAAGAGAGCTATTCATCTCCTTTCCTTCCAACTTTTTGTACATCTTCTGTGTCCAAACCATTGACTATTTTATTGCTCCTGCCTGCTTCAGATTATTTTTCCCATCTCTCCCACTCCTCCATTCAGAAAATGCAGAATTAGCAATCAACTGTTCTGATACAGAGATCAGTCAAACCTCACAGAATCGTAGCGGTTGGAAGGGACCTCTGGAACATCAAGTCCAACCTTCCTGCTAAAGCAGGTTCCCTAGAACAGGTTACACAGGAAAGCATCCATGTAGTTTTGAATATCTCTAGAGAAAGCATCTCCAGACTCCACAGCATCTCTGGGCAGCTTGTTCCAGTGCTCTGTTACCCTCACAAGTAAAGATGTTTTTCCTTGTGTACATATGGAACTTCCAGTTTGTGCCCACTGCCCCTTTTCCCATCACTGGGCACCACTAAAAGGAGCCTGGCCCCATCCACTTGACTGCCACCCATTAGGTATTTATAAGCATTGATAGGATCCCCTCTCAGCCTTCCCCAGGCTGCACAGTCCCAGGTCTCCTCATACTGGAGATACTCCAGACCCCTCATCATCTTTGTGGCCCTCTGCTGGACTCTCTCTAGAAGTTCTCCGTCATTCTTGAACTGAGGAGACCAGAACTGGACACAGTATTACAAACATGGCCTCATCAGGTTCCAATGTTCTGCTCAAGTGGCTAGATCCCTATTCTACATTTCACAGACTTCCTTCTTCCATTTGAGTTTTCCCATGAGCTCCTAGCTTGTCTATGTGGGTCTCCTGCCACCTTCGCCTGATTTCTTACTGTTAGGGATGCACCAATCTTGAGCTTGGAGGAAGTGGTGCTTGAATGTCAACCAGATTTCTTGGGCTTCCTTACCTTCCAACGTTCCCAACCATGAGATACCTCCAAGTAGGCCCCTGAAGAGGTCAAAGTTGGCTCTCCTCAAGTCCAGGGTCGCAATCCTACTTACTGCCTTGTTTCTTGAACGTAAGATGCTGAATTCCACTATCTCATGGTCAGTGCATCTTCATGATTTTAGCTCTGGTTTTAATGATACATCCACATTGCAATTTTTTCTAATGGTGTACTGACATTAACATCCAAATCCATGGGGTATGGACACAAGGCATGATCCTGCTGGGCTTGTCTATACAGCCAACTTTCTGGTAGGCTTCCAGGGCATGATCAAGCCACACATCCTACTCTGCTAAGCTGGTGTTAGCTGCAGGACGAAGACAGATGTCCCCTTACCTCTTGTCTATCTGCACCAATGTGTACTTGGCTGCAGGACCAACTTGTCTGTACAACTGTACTGATTTACACTGCTTCAGCTGCCCTGTGCCAGCTGCCTGTCTGCACCCAAGGCAAGCACAAAGTGCCCCCAGGTAGGCACAAGCATGCTTCCGACTACACCAGGGCAGTGCATGCACAGTAAGCCCAGGCCTGGAATTTCTCACATTTGTGTAGCTATACTGCAAACTGAGCCGGGTCACACAACACTTCTGCACCAAGTGAATACTGGCTACAGCATTCACGCTGACAGAGCCAGACAGATTTACATTAATATCTCACCTTACAAAGTGTGTAGCAAAACCTTGTTACTCCAGAGTATCTCACTGACCTCATGAAATTGGCAGGAAATGACCCAAGAATTATTATAGCCTTGGGTCTGTCTCCGTGTCTGCAAGTTAAGCCAGTAAAGCCACCATACATCAGGAGAAAATAGGTAAACATTTTCAGAGCTCTTTATTTTGCCCTTGTGTTACTTTCGTTACTCTCACAGGTTCCATTTGTGGAGAATGAAATAAGCATGTGTCAAGAATGCAACAATCCCTTTAAGTACAAACTGCAAGAGCACATCTAGACCACTATTTATGCTAATTCTGAAATACCTAGCAGCCTCGGGATGTGCTAGGCAGATAGAAGTAGGAATATTTCTTTTAATCTTCTGAGAATAGCATTACTGCGTTTAACATACTGATGTGTTATGGCTGTATTTATGTATGATGCTGTGAAAGCTGAATTTGGATTAAAAGGTCAGCTTGCAGGTGGAATTTGACACTACCAAACAAAAAGGTGATTCAGAAACACGCTAATTCTAAACAGCTTTGCTGCTGTGGGTTACGCAACTACCCAAATCCTATCAATTACAAACAGCTTCCTAAATCGCTCTTCTAGCTGTCATTTTAATGTGGCATCATACGCTCTCTTACTATTTAGTGCTGTTAAGTCCTGGCAGTGTACAAGAATGCGATTCATTGTACTTACAGGTAACTTGGTAAGTCAGGCATCTAGTTTATCCTCGTTCGACTTTGATGGTTAACAAGCAGAAATACAAATATGCCAGTGTGATTCATCCTGCCCCGCTCAGACAGCTGCCTTACGATAGGATGAATCTCCTTCTGGAAATGCTTTTTCCTACTCTTATTTTTCAATTATCTGAAAGAGGAGAGTGATGTTCTGGGTGGGGGAAGGTGGAAAAGAGGATGCTAAGATGGAAGAATAAGCCAAAATGAAGCAGGGAAGAACTAGGAAGGAGTAGGCAAGAAAATGACAGGAGAGAGCATTAACAACTGACAGCAGAAATCCCAATGAGGTGATGGGAATACAACTGTGGATATAGTAGTAACACAGGAACCGCTGAAGAATAACAAGTGAAAATGTAGAAAATGTAGCAGAGTAGTAAAAGAGATAGCGTTAAAAGCATTGCCAAAAAAAGCATCTCAGTCAATCGAGGAAAGCCTCTTAATGGGATGTGCTGGACTGATGGATGGGTAAGATGTCAAGCCAGTGAGAAAATAAAGAAGCCCTAGGGGAATGAAGGTAAATGACAGAGAGAAGGAAGTAGACTCCTACTTCTTTACAGCGAAAAGGCTTCGATGCTGAAACAACCATCCTAGTCTTACTGCAGCCTGATGCTGATGTGTTTCTATTTGGGATTCAATGCTTTCAGCAAAGCAAACCTGGCTGCCACAAGCAGCAAGCACTGTTCTGTCCTCTGTTGCTTCAGCCCTTGGGTGATCTGTCCTGGTCTGTCTTCAGACTATCGCCTGGATCAAACTCCATCCCAGTGAGTTTCAAACACACCTATATGCAAAACTCCAATTTACTGTTACCAAAGAGGTTATCTAGAGCTCCTTCAGCACAGCTCTCCCAGCAAATAAGTGCTACGAGTTACACAAGCACAGCTAGCTACCCTATCAGTTTTCAAAATGGGCATAGTGCATGACTCTCAGGTCACATAAAGCCAGTTTCTGGTTCAACAAAACTCACACTGCTGCACTACAAGCCAGAAGGATAGCTCCTCTGCTCCCCATTCACTTAGGCATGAAATGGAGCTCCTACTCCTACCTCACAGTATTTCAAAGGGGTACTGAGTCACAGAAAATCCATGCCTGTGATTTTGAGGGGAAAGACACTTCCAAAAGCAAGTCTGATGTCAGTGAACTTGACAATAAAGGGTCCGTTCCTCCACTGGAAAATGCACAGGAAGGGTCTACGAAGTAGTCACTGCCCTAGCCAGCCCTGTGGCTGGGGAGATGGCACTTCAACACAGCCTGACAGATACTTGTCTCATCTGTTCTTAAAGGCCGCAGAAGCTCCAAACCCTTACAGGAGATGAGACTCAGTGCTTCACCATACCGCTGGAAAGCTCTTCTCTTTACCTTTCTTTACACTGCCTCGCTGGTTTTTACAGTCCACATCACAAAGGGAAGATAGATTAACCTCCCCTCTCTCAAGCAACATTTTACATATTGGATACACTGATTAATGCTTCTAAATGACATCAGCATCCTTGGGTAAAATGTCAGCACTGCTTCCCTACAGGAGAAAGCTGCACTAGCCTTAACTACTGCAGCTAGGAGCCAATCTCTGCACTGGGAAGACTTCCAAAACACGACTCTTTCAGCTCTTCCACTTACTAATTCTTTTTCTTATCCTGTTTTCTGTCATTCCATTCAGCTGTGCTCCCGCATCGTGCAACACACCTCTAAAGAGCCACCGACGATTCATAATTAATTTCATAGCAACGGTATTAGTTTTGCAGGTAAAAAAGAGAAGATTGCTGTCAAAGTACAGAAACAGAGAGCGCTTGGTACCTTGTAATCCACAGCCCCTCACGTGGATAAATCCACTTCAAATAACCTTTTTGTCACTGTTTCCTCTCATTTTTTAAGCTATGTCATTGTTTCTCCACCAGTCTCTTCTAATCCAACCTTTTTAGCATAGGTATTACATGTCTATGTGCAAGGGGAATGTCAGTGCGCATTTAAAATCTGCCATGTATTCTTAAATAATTTATATCCCAGAAAGGTATTTAATGCACTGCTAACTCTTATTTAGATCTTTTTTATTATGAAGCAAATAACTAATGACAGCCAGCTAATATTTAATTCTGTCTATGCTGCTGAGTGTTATTTTTAAGACGATGGCAAAAATCTGATTTTCCAACCGGCTCTGCGAGGTGTAACAGAAGATCTCCGTGTTTTCAAAGAGAACTAGATTCACTTTTACTACTTCTAAATCTTTTGCATAACCATATCCATTAAAAACTACCTGGAAGCCAACTTTTACATAACTGTCCTACCCTTAATCTGCTACATTAAGCTATCAAAGGAGCACGAACCCTTCTCTCGTTAAATTTGAAATGAGAAGGAAATATTCACCTCTTCTGTCGTTTTTGAGTTGCTTTCAAAGTGCTTGACAAAGAAGATCATGGGAAAACTGAAGCATAAGTTCAGTTTCCAACTGTTCACTCCTATAAAAGCCCTATCTAATGTGAAAAGTCTCCTTGTGAGGGGAAAAAAAAAAAAACCCTTGGGGGAAAAAAAGAAATTGAAAAATAGGTAGAACCTTCTTCTGCTAATAGGGAATAAAAGTTGTGAACAGAGTCAGAGATGCAGAAATTTTAATCCTTGCTTTCAAAATATTTTACTGAGATTTTTTGACAAATCAGACATCAATGTCACTTCTCACTTACGTTTTAACCAGAAACCGTTCAAATCAGGGGAAAAGCTCCCATTAGGTTTCTCTGATTGTTGTAACAAATCAAAAGTCCCTGGAATTTCTGGTGTTAGTTTAAAAGTATCAATAAAGTAGCAAAGAAAAACTGCCATCTCCCACATACATACAAAACCAAACTGATTCAAGCTCTTAACAAACCTTCCCCTGAAACGTGTATAAAACTAACTTTGAAAAGAGCTAGCACCTGCATTATCTACGCACTGGAAAAGATGCTGGATAACAGGTTGGCAAGTTCGCGAGTTCCTTGCAAGGAACACAGCACAAAACGGCCCTTAGCCACCAGAACTGCAGCTGAAAGGAAACTCCTTGCTGCACTCAGGTCCCATGGAAGAACTGGAGCAGCCCTGCCCCAGCAGTGGAAAGCAGAAAGTCACACTGTCACAGAGAGCTGCCCAGAAATTAAGGAAGCCTACGGTGGCCATCAGACGTTTAGGTGACACACGATGTCTGCATATATATAGGTTCTGCTTTCACTAACAAGGATTTTTTTCCAGCTGCGAACTGTTAACAACAGTTAGAATATCTGCTGCCTTCATGCAACCTCCCGGGAGAATGAAAATGTTTTCCCGTGTCCCTGCCCTTCAGACTGAACCACTCACACAACTCGTCCTCGGCTCAGTAGTGCCACTAGGAGAATTATCAATCTCTATTAGCAAAGAAGAAATCTTCATTATTTTTCATCTTTTCTTCATGACTCGTTCCCATCTGGTTGATTTGAGGATGATCCTGCCTGAGCAGCTTAGGCCACTACCTAACCATGGTCACACTTTCAAAATACTAGAGATTTTGTGCTTAAGTCAATGATTGTTTAAATCACTCCCGTGAGGAGCAACGCAGCTGACTGAGTCAGAGAACACTGATCAGATTCTCATATTTTCTGTGGCTCCGTGAATCCTGAATTATCTGTAAAGACAACTTCAAATTCAAACTAAAAGGGTGGAGCTCTCTCTCCTCCCCTCCTTCCCTTCCAGCATGACAGTCAGGGCATCCTTGTGCAGCCAACAAATACAGCAATTTGAATTCTGGTCCCCAGCTCAGTGAGCAACTAGGCTAAATGCTGAGCTACTAAATAAAAGGATTTGTTTTTCCTTAGAAATGAGAATTAATGCTGTGATTTACTTTGAACTCCATTCTGCAGGGCTGTATTCAGAACACACAGTACAGCGTCAGTTCCTCTAAAGGAACCCTCAGCTCACACTCAGGCATGACAGCAGTATATGCTGTACTGGCATTCATTAGGCACCCAGCGAATCCTGCTATGAAATCTCAGACAACAGTGACCAAAGGGCTAGGGGTGGCAGTGAGGGAGATCATGGCTTTAGACATAAGCACTTTAATTTCACATATATCTCATTTTAGGCGTCTAAGCAAAATGCAAGCAAAGGCGACAGATAGAACCCAGAGAGGAAGCCGTAAAAATCAATGCATTTCTTAATACGGCAGGCTCACCTTTTGGCACACTGAAGATATTTGCTCCTGCTAAAAGTTTAGGGAAGAGTTCAGAGTAGTGGAATTTCAACCACGTCTACCTGCAGCTCCCAGCGCTTGGGCTGGAATCTTGTTTCTCACATCTCTCTAGGAAAGAGGAACGTTGAGTCTTACCTCAGTTTTCCTCCAGAATGTCTGAAAATATAAAATCAGCAGTTGCTAAGCATCAGTCACAATATTACAATAACCTACATTCAGGAACAGGATGAAGCACAAAGGCAACAAACTATAACGGAGTCACTCCAAGAAGAATGGCCTACAGTAAAAAATAGAAGTTATGATGATTCATATAGAAACATCTGTAAAGCGTGCCACGCACTGAATTGGGGATTTCAGGCCTCGTGGTGGCTTTGTTATGAATGCAGCTGTGGTTCAGCTGATAAAAGACGTTTTCAGAAAGTGGACTGCTGGTTTCGATGCAGGCAGACACCTCCGGGCAAACACATCATGTGTGAGCATGGAAAAAAATAAATCACTTCTGAGGTCTGCATCCCAAAAAAATAAATGACAAAACAATATGCCAGAACCAGCGGCACTGAAGTAAAAGCATGATTTTTCAGCTGAGCACCATTATACTCTCAAGTGGGAAGAGCTGGGAATAATTCGAAGGCCACACCTCCACTGCTGCAACTATTTCTTGATGGTAACCATAGCCCCACTGAGCCTTCCAAAGAATGTTGCAACTCCAAAACAACTGGTCCTTCCCCAAAGCCTTTCCAGGGAAGATGGGCCTTCCCACCCAAACGCCCAGCTGAGCAGATGGCCAATGCACTGCAACAGCAGAAAGACAACCCAAGCCCCCCACCATACCCTAGCAACCACAGCTAAACTTGCTCAGCCCCAGTCCAGTTTGACTTCCAGGACATACTCTTGCTAGCAAGAAAGGAAGCTATATGCATGATCCATTGTACGTCCTACAAAAAAAAAAAAAAAACGCGCAAACATTTATAAAAGTAACAGAGTTCCAGTTTTACTACAGATAGTGTTTCCCAGCAAAATACCTCTGCAGAGTTATTTTTGTTCCTGTTTTCCCCTCCTCTCATTTGCACATAACACACTGTGTAGCTCACTCCCCATTAAATACAACACACTTATTCTTGTAAGTACCAAATTGGAGTACTTTGGACAAAGATCAGAATTTCCTCATTGAAAACTCTCAGCTACGTGCCACGGCACCCTATGTCAAAGCACACTCCTTTTTTTATTGTGCCCCTATTGCCCATACACTTCTGCTCACAGTAAAGCTCTGCTAAAAAAAGGCTCTGTCTTCTATTGCAGCAACAGGGAAACCCACAGCAGAGGAGCTGCTGTGAACACAATCCTACACTGGCATGCAGCTCTCTGGCACGTCTCCTGCCCTGCAGTAATGCCCTCTGACTGCAGGAATTAGCAATAAAATGCACACCTTGCACCCACCCTCACATCCCTCGGCCTGTGGCACGATTTGCAGAGGGTTGTCCAGCCAGGATAGGGCAGTGCTCCAACTAGAATGGAGATCTCCTCTCTCCTTGTTCACATTCACACTGCTCCCCTAAGTAAGTGGGCAAGAGATGACCAGACGAGGGATTAGGCAGCTGCAGAGCTGGAGGATGGCTCCCGGTACGGTACCACGTAACAGGTACTGAAAACCTCCCTCTCAGGCATCTTCATTGCCACTTCCACACAGAATTACTACTGCATTCCTTCTGCATGCAGCACGTTCTGAAGTGTTCTCTTCGTGCTTGGAAAAGAGACGCTCAGTTTACCCTCATAAATCAATCAATTCCTGAAGGAGAGAGCAGGATTTACTACGAAGCTGTCAAGTCAGAATCTGTAACCACAGAGAAGGTTTTTTTAAACAAGAAATAAAATTTCGAGCAGTGCCCTGGCTGACAACAAGACCGCTGTCTCCCTGCACAGGTACCTCCCACCTGCTGTGAAGGCACATCCCGTCCACAAACCTCACCAGGGGACTTCCACCAGCTTTGCCAGGTGGACAAGACGCTCCCAGTGGGACCATTGGTGGCATCCCAGAGACTTTCTTACACACACCACTGACTCCAGAAAACAGCCATGGGAACGGCTGGTGGTACCTGAAGCAAAAGCTCTTCCTCTGCTCCTGCACTGGAGCTTTCCAGCTGCTACAAGGGAGAACTCCCTCATGCACACGGGCCAGCCTGCAAACACAGGGCACAAAATAAACAGCTCTTCCCCACCAGCTAAGCCTGGTGAAAGAGAGGTCTTAGGGGTGAGTGGCTGCAGGTGCAAGGTCACTGTTCCTGTGAGTGAGAGGAAGCACAGATCCTCTGCTGCGCCTGTAGTTCTCAAGGTTAGCCCCTCACACATTTATTTCTTTGCTTTCATGCAAATACGCCCCTGCAGCCCAGCAAGCCACCTGTACTCTGGGCTGCACCAAAAGAAGCGTGGCCAGCAGGTTGAGGGAGGGCATCCTGCCCCTCTGCTCTGCACTGGTGAGGCCTCACCTGGAGTACTGCATCCAGATGTGGAGTCCTCAGTACAGGAGACACAGACCTGTTGGAGCGCATCCAGAGGAGGGCCATAAAACTGATCCATGGGATGGAACACCTCTCCTACAAGGACAGGCTGAGAGAGCTGGGCTGTTCAGCCCAGAGAAGAGAAAGTTCTGGAGAGACCTGAGAGTGACCTTTCAGGACCTGAAGGGGGGCTATAAGAAAGAAGGGCAGAGAATTTTAAGCAGTCTATTGTGATAGGACTGGGGAAATGGTTTCAAACTAAAAGAGGGGAGACTCAGACTGGATATAAGGTTTTTATGATAAGTTTAGTGAAGCACTGGCACAGGTTGCCCAGAGAAGTGGTGGATGCCCCATCCCTGGAGATATTCAAGGCCAGGCTGGACAGGGCTCTGAGCAGCCTGATCTAGCTGTGGATGTTCCTGCTCACTGCAGGGGAGTTGAGCTACATGACCTTTATGGGTCTCTTCCAACTCAAACAATTCTGAATGCATTTTCTGTATCAATTTATAGAGCGCCTTAGGAAGCATCAGGGTAGTCTGCAACTTTGAGCAGAGACAGACGCTTCCACCCATGGAGGACTGGGATATCACAGCACCCTCAGCACAGCCACAAGACTTTAAAGACATCACTCTCAACAAGAACTGTGTCTCCAGGCAGAGGTCCCCAAACTGGCAGCACCAGTGCTGAATGCCAAACGGCGAAAGGAAGTGGGGCACCCTGCTCAGCAGGACCGTACCCGCCAGCATGCTGAAAGCGGGAACGGATGCACCACCACCTAAACATGAGCAAACAAAAGCACTTCCAAAACAAGCTGCTCTAGGGAATTTCATGTGATGTCCTAAGCCATCCAAAGAAGCACGACCCTTCTGAATCCCGAGCCTCGCTGTTCCCTCCAGTGAGGGGCAGGGGTCACGCTCCATCTGGCCATCGACCTCGCTGCGTCCTCCCGCGCGTCCCTGCCGAGGTTACACCTCCAACATCTGCTGCTGTTGGTGGCCCACCCATCGCCTCCACGCCGAGGGGAAAGCTGAGAGCCTCACGTACTGGAACGCCTCAGCACGGGGCTGAAGTAAAGACACAGCGCGTCCCCGCACCAAGGCACTGCCGGAAGGCTGCTCGCTCGCTGCGGGAGCGATCCGATCCGCTGCTTCTCGGAGCCCAGGGCTTCGCGCAGCCCGAGAAGCTCCACGAGGAGCCACGGAGAAGCGGCCGGGGCGTCACCTGACGGGGCGCGGGGCTCAGCCTGGGAGAGCCAGGGGCGGTCAGCGCGGTCCGTCGCGGCTCTCACGCGGCGCGGACCCGCTACATAATCCCCAAACCCGCCTCGCTCGGAAGGGAAACCAGTCACAAGTCCGCAGGGCTGCGGGGAAGCCCGACAAGGGGATGCGTTCCGGCGGGGCGGGGCCCGGGGCGCCCGCCCGGACCGAGCTCGGGCGTCGGGCGCCGGAGCCGGACGGGACGGGCGCCGCAGGGAAGCGCCGACGGCCGGCGCTGAGGGGAGCCCCCGGCCCGTCCCCACGCACCTCGTGGAAGAGCTCCAGGCTGTAGGTGTTGTCGTCGTCGGCGAAGAAGAGCACGCCGGGCTGGGGGGCCGGCAGGTGCTGGTGCCGCTGCCGCAGCCAGGCCAGGCCGGCGTTGCGCTGCTCGGTGGCGCGGGGCAGCCCGGGCCGCTTGTAGCGGCGCGGCGTGGGGACGTGCAGGTGCGTGCAGGGCAGCCCGGCGTCCGCCACGAAGCGGCTCACCAGCTCGCTGCGCGCCGCCGCGTCCTCCACCAGGATCCAGTGGAGCCGCGCCACCTGCCGGAGGGTGTTGGCCAGCCGGGTCAGCTCGGCCTTCTGCACCGGGCGGCTGTACGTGGGCGTGATGGCATAGATGGTGGGCAGCGCGGCCTCGGGGTGCCGCGGGGGGGACGCCCGCTCCGCCGCCGGCCGGGACCCTCCGCCGCCGCCGCT